>NC_089496.1:95605766-95888266 GCF_036850765.1 Saccopteryx bilineata
TCCATTGTGTACTTTGTCTTTTTATTCTGTACTTATTGTCTTAAGCTGTGCAAAAGCTTTTTAGTTTGATATAGTCCCATTTGTTTATCCTGACTTTTATTTTACTTGCCCGTGGAGATAAATCATCAAATATATTGCTCCAAGAGATGTCGCAGAGGTTATTGCCAAAGTTTTCTTCTAAGATGCTTATGGTTTCACAGCTTACATTTAAATCTTTTATCCATTTTGAGTTTATTTTTGTGAATGGTGTAAGTTGGTGGTCTAGTTTCATTTTTTTGCAGGTAGCTGTTCAATTTTCCCAACACCATTTATTAAAGAGGCTGTCTTCACTCCATTGTATGCCTTTACCTCCTTTGTCAAATATCCGTTGCCCGAAGAACTGTAGGTTTATTTCTGGGTTCTCTGTTCTGTTCCATTGATATATATGCCTGTTCTTATGCCAGTATCGGGCTGCTTTGAGTACAGTGGCCTTGTAGTATAACTTGATATCAGGAAGTGTGATACCTCCCACTATATTCTTCTTTTTTAAGATTGCTGAGGCTATTCGTGTTCTTTTTTGGTTCCATATAAATTTTTGGAATATGTGATATATATATATATATACATATATATATATATACATATATATATATTAAAGAATGTCATTGGTATTTTAACTGATATTGCATTGAATTTATAAATTGCTTTGCGTAATATAGATATTTTAATGATGTTTATTCTTTCTAACCATGACCACAATATGTGCTTCTCCTTGTTTCTATCTTCCTAGATTTCTTTTATCATTGTTTTATAATTTTCTGAGTAAAAGTATTTAGTCTCCTTGGTTAAATTTACTCCTAGGTACTTTATTTTTTTTGGTTGTAATAGTGAAGAAGATTGTTTCCTTAATTTCTCGTTTTGACTGTTCATTATTGGTGTATAAAAATGCCTCTGATTTCTGAGTATTAATTTTCTATCCTGCCACTTTGCTGAATTCATTTATCAGGTCCAGTAGTTTTCTGACTGAGACATTAGGGTTTTCTATATACAATATCATATCATCTGCAAATAATGATAATTTTATTTCTTCTTTTCCTACTTGAATGCCTTTTATTTCTTCTTCTTGTCTGATTGCTGTGGCTAGGACTTCCAGGAATATGTTGAATAAGAGCGGTGAAAGGGGGAACCCTGCCTTGTTCCTGATCTTAAGGGTATTGCTTTTAATTTTTGCCCTTTGAGTACGATGTCGGCTGTGGGTTTGTCATAGATGGCTTTTATCATGTTGAGGTATGTTCCCTGTATTCCCACTTTGCTGAGAGTTTTGATCATGAATGGGTGCTGGATTTTATTAAATGCTTTTTCTGCATCTATTGATATTATCATGTGGTTTTTCTCCTTCCTTTTGTTTATGTGATGAATCAAATTGATTGATTTTTACATATTTTACCAGCCTAGCCTCCCCAAAATAAATCCCACTTGATCATGGTATATGATTTTGTTCATATATTGCTGGATCCGGTTTGCTAATATTTTCTTGAGGATTTTAGCATCTATATTCATTAGGGATATTGGCCTGGAATTTTCTTTCTTTGTGTTGTCTTTGCCTGGTTTTGGAATCAGAATTATGCTTGCCTCATAAAAGGAGCTTGGAAGTCTTCCTTCCTCTTGAATTTTTTGAAATAGCTTGAGAAGGATAGGAGTTAGTTCTTCTTGGAATATTTGGTATTCACTTGTGAAGCCATCAGGCCCAGGACTTTTCTTTGTTGGGAGTTTTTTGATAACTGTTTCTATCTCATTTGGTGTAATCGGTCTGTTTCGGTTTTCTGATTCTTTCAGATTGATTTTTGAAAGATTATATGTTTCAAGGAATTTGTCCATTTCATCTAGGTTGTCTAGTTTTTTGGCATACAGTTCTTCATAGTATTTTCTTACAATCCTTTGTATTTCTGTTGTGTCAGTTGTTATTTCTCCACTCTCATTTCTAATTTTATTTATTTCAGTCCTCTCTCTCTTTTTCTTGGTGAGTCTAGTTAAAGATTCATCAATCTTGTTTACCTTTTCAAAGAACTAGCTCATAGTTTTATTGATGCTCTGTATTGTTTCTTTAGCCTCTATGTCATTTATTTCTGCTCTAATCTTTATTCTTTCCTTTCTTCTATTTCATTTGGGCTTTACTTGCTGTTCTTTTTATAGTTCTTTTAGATGCAGGGTTAAGTTGTTCATTTGAGCTTTTTCTATCTTCTTAAAGTGTGCCTGTAGTGCTACAAACTTCCCTTTCAGTACTGCTTTCGCTTTGTCCCATAAATTTTGAGTTGATGTATACTCATTATCATTCGTTTTTAGGAATTTTTTTTATTTCTTCTTCGATCTCATTCTTAATTTATTTGTTATTTAACAACCTGTTATTTAGTTTCCATGAGTTTGAGAATTTTTGAGCTTTTCTGTTGTGGTTGATTTCTAGTTTCATGCCATTGTGATCAGAGAAAGTGCTTGATATGATTTCAATCTTCTTAAATTTGTTGAGACCACTTTTGTGCCCTAACATGTGGTCTATCCTAGAGACTGTACCATGAGCACTTGAAAAAAATGTATATTCTGCTGCCTTAGGGTGAAAGGTTCTGAAAATATTTATTAAATCTAGTTGATCTAGTGTGATCTTTAAATCTTCTGTTTCTTTGTTAATTTTCTTTCTTGAGGATCTATCTAGTGATGTTAGTGGGGTATTGAAATCCCCTACTTTTATAGTATTGCTGTTGATCTAGCCATTTATATCCATTAAAGTCTGCTTTATATATTTAAGTGCTCCTATATTAAGTGCATAGATAATTATAACGGTTATATCTTCCTGGTGGATCACTCCCTTTATCATTATGTGGTGGCCTTCTTTATCTCTCACTATATCCTTTGTTTTAAAGTTCATTTTGTCTGATATAAGTATTGCTATCCCAGCTTTTTTTTCATTACCATTTGCAGAAAATGTTTTTTTCCATCCTTTTACCTTCAGTCTATGTGCATCTTTTGTTTTTTTTTGTTTGTTTGTTTGTTTTGTATTTTTCTGAAGCTGGAAACGGGGAGAGACAGTCAGACAGACTCCCGCATGTGCCCGACCGGGATCCACCCGGCACGCCCACCAGGGGTGACGCTCTGCCCACCAGGGGCGATGCTCTGCTCACTAGGGGGCGTCGCTCTGCCGCCATCAGAGCCACTCTAGCGCCTGGGGCAGAGGCCAAGGAGCCATCCCCAGCGTCTGGGCCATCTTTGCTCCAATGGAGCCTTGGCTGCGGGAGGGGAAGAGAGAGACAGAGAAGAAGGAGGGGGGGTGGAGAAGCAAATGGGCGCTTCTCCTGTGTGCCCTGGCCGGGAATCGAACCCGGGTCCCCCGCATGCCAGGCCAACGCTCTACCGCTGAGTCAACCGGCCAGGGTGTGCATTTTTTTTTAAGGTGTGTCTCTTGTAGATAGCATATGTATGGGTCCTGTTTTCTTATCCATGCAGCTACCCTATGTCTTTTGATTGGATCATTTAATCCATTTACATTTAAGGTTATTATTGATATATTGTTGTTTATTACCATTTTATTTTTTAAAGCTGTATTCCTCTTTTGCTATATTCTTTTCCCACTTTGATCTGTTTACAATGGGCCCCTTAACATTTCCTGCAGCCTTGGTTTAGTTGTAATGAATTCCTTGAGTTGTTTTTTTGGTTTTTTTGTCTGGGAAGCTTTTTATTTCTCCTTCAATTTTAAATGATAGACTTGCTGGATAAAGTAGTCTTGGTTGTAGGTTCTTGTTCTGCATTACTTTGAATATTTCTTGCCATTCCCTTCTGGCCTCAAGAGTTTCTGTTGAGAAGTCTGATGTCATCCTTATGGGGGCTCCTTTGTAGGTGATAGCCTTTTTTTCTCTCGCAGCTTTTAATATTTTCTTTTTATCACCTAGCTTTGGTATTTTAATTATGATGTGTCTTGGTGTAGGTTTCTTTGGGTTTCTCTTTAATGGAGTTCTCTGTCCTTCTTGAACTTGTGAGAGTTTCTCCTACATTAATTTAGGGAAGTTTTCAGTTATGATATGATTGAACAAACTCTCTATACCTTGTTCTTTCTCTTCTTCTTCAGGAACCCCTATACTGCGGATGTTATTTCTCTTCATGTTGTCACAGAGCTCTCTAAGAGTTTCCTCAGGCTTTTTGAGTCTCTTTTCTTTTTTTCTCTGCTTTCATGCCTTCATTTCACTTGTCCTCCAACTCGCTGATTTGATCCTCGGCTGCATCTATCTTGTTTTTAATTCCTTTCATTGTGGTTTTCATTTCTGATATTGTATTTGTCATCTCCGACTGATTCTTTTTTAAGATTTCAATATCCTTTTTTATACTTGCTATTTCTTTATTTAGGTGTTTGTAATTACCATCCATTGTTATTCTAAGGTCCCTAAGCATCCTTACAATCTTTATTTTGAACTCTGCATCCGGAAATTTGGTTATTTCCATATCACTCAGTTCATTTCCTAGATGTTTCTCTTGTGGTTTCATTTGGATTGCACTTCTCTGTCTTCTCATTATATCTGTGTATTGGGTGTTTTGTTTGTAGAGCTGGTCTAGTCTAGGCTTGGTGTTGTCTGCCTCCAGTTTTCAATTGTGTTATTTTTAGGTCTTCTTGGGTTGGCATCAGCTATTATTTTCAGATTTGGGCTACTTTGAAGTCTTGATTTGTTTGTTTTCTTAACAGGTGATTGTCTTGTTTACTGATCTCAGCAGGGGGCTTATTTAAACTGTATCCAGGAATGCAGTGGGTGTAACCTGAGACTCTGAAGGTCTCTTCTGCAAGTTTCTCTCTCTAGGGCCAGGATGTTTTTTCAGCTTCAGTATGGGGAGGTGTATCTCAGATCTCTATGGAGACCTGGGTTACTGCCCCTTCTCCCCACTTCTTGTTTGCAGCTGTGTCTTGTTGTGCTGATTAGAGCTGGAGAGATGTCTATAGATCTGTGACTCGAAAGCACTTTAATCTTTTCTTTTGTGGAAGGATCAGCCCCTCTCCCAGATATGGCCACCTCCAGCACTGGATGAGTCAGTTTCTCAGGTTGTCCCCTGCATTCCTCTGCCCCTCACCATCTGTCTCTCTCTCCCCTCCTTTTGTTTTTTTTAGTTTTAATTTTATTTTATTTATTCATTTTTAGAGAGGAGACAGAGAAGGAGAGAGAGAGAAGGGGGAGGAGCAGGAAGCATCAACTCCCATATGTGCCTTGACCAGGCAAGCCCAGGTTTTCGAACCGGTGACCTCAGCATTTCTAGGTCGACGCTTTATCCACTGCGCCACCACAGGTCATGCTCTCCCCCCTTTCTTTCTGGAAGACAAGCCAGCCCTTTCCACACACCTCATTCCCTGTTCGCCAGGCAAGTGGCTGTGAGCAGTATTTTCTGCTCTTTTCCTTAGAGTGAGAGCCTTTCTGAGCTCTCGGCCTCACCACGCACACCCCCTGTTCCTGTAATCAGGAAAGATTCAGGTGCTTCCTACCAGGTTTTTTGTGGCTTCTTCTTTGCTCCTTGGTGTTTGAGAGCTGTTCTTGTAGTCCAGAGTTGGTTTTCCATGCTAATTGTTCCTAAATTAGTTTGTAATACAGTTCAGTGGTGTGAGCTGGGAGTCTGTGCATCTGCCTACTCCACTTCCATCTTCAGGTTCCCTTCTTTTCTTCCAGACTGTGTTTTTGTCATGCATTCAACTTTAAAGTTAATGAATGAATGAATTTTTTATCAATCTAATTAAGATATATCTACAACTGAATGTACAATTTTGTTTGGATTTAAAATAATCCATAAATAATCAGAAAATCTTTAGATGTTACCTTACCTTCATAATAAGCTATGGAAATTATGAATGACTCATGTTCACATTTTTTTTGTATTTTTCTGAAGTGAGAAGTAGGGAGGTAGAGAGACAGACTTCCGCATGCACCCAACCGGGATCCACCCAGTATGCCCACCAGAGGTCAATACTCGGCCTATCTGGGGCATTGCTCTGCTGCAACCAGAGCCATTCTAGTGCCTGAGTATGAGGCCATGGAGCCATTCTCAGCACCCAGGCCAATTTTGCTCCAATGGAACCTTGGCTGTGGGAGAGGAACAGAGAGACAGAGAGAAAGTAGAGGGGGGAGGGAGAGAATAAAATGGGGCTTCTCCTGTGTGCCCTGGCTGGGAATCGAACCCAGGACTTCCACAAACCAGGCCAATACTCTACCCCTGAGCTAGCCAGCCAGGGCTTCATGTCCACATTTTCTAAAGAAAGGAAATATTTTGACTCCTTAAAACAACTTCCATTACCTTTCAAAACCTTAATCTTTCATTTATAGGCAAGAAATGATCAAATCATCAGTTTCCTCTTTTCTGTCTTGGTACTGATACCATATGCCAATTATAAATCACAGATTTCTCCTGATTAAAGAAGGTTGAATAACCATGCAAAATTTGTGTTTGCGTTTCCTGTATGAATAACCATAAAATGTCACTGCCCCTCTTGGATATTGACATAGATGAATCCTGACCTTCAATTCGATGGCTGTTCAGTTAGGCAAAAATATGGAGATTCATGTCCATTGTGACCTAAGAAGTCTCATAATTCTGGCATTTTAAAAAACTTTTCATTAAGGTATGAAAAGAATGAATTATGGTCTACAGTAAATTGTGTGAGCTCTAAAGGTCTGCCCCAAGGAAGCAGAGAAGGTTTCACAAGAAAGATGAAATTTGTTGAGTAATATATTTTGCTCATTTAGACCGTTAATACATACTGTCGACTGAGTACAACACTTGTGTATATCATTTAATTTAATCTTATAATTTTTCTAAGAGTTACTAAGTTTTTTTTTACAAAACTAAGGCACAGAGATTATCAAAATAATTTTCCACAAGATGATCATTAAGTAAGTGACAAGGCCAAATTAAAACCCAGGCTTTTTCCATTCTGAAGTCTCTAACATCTGGCTTTTGACATGGCCTCATCTTGACATCTGACGTGCAGAGGAGGAGGAAGGAAGACATCCACCCAGGTGGCAGAATGAGTGTCCCAGGAGGGTGAGAAGACAACATGGTGAGGGCATGGAGGAAGCTCTTCACACTACAATCAGCATCATGAGGAGTATGGGGTTGGGAGGAAGGTAGGAGCTGAGTTTGGTACAGGGAAGTCTGGTGCCAGATAAGTCTTAAATATGTAAGAAATCTGAAAGGAAATTGGAACGCTCTGATATATTTATGCTGGAATTAACCTCAAAGTTACAGCTAATATGTATTAACTGTCAGCCTTTGATATACCCCAGTCACTTTGGCCTCATCCAAATCTTTTAATGCAACCACTACTATTAACCTTATTTCCAAGAGGAGAAAACCAAAACACAGAGTGGTTGAACAACGTCAACGGGAATCACACTACAAGAACATGACCCAGCCAAGATTTGATCCCTGGCAGTGGCTGACTTTAGAACCCAATGTGACCCTGAGTGTGACAATGCTTCCTCTGTCTTGTCTTTATTTGAAAAGAGAAATAAAGATCAGAAAACAACTGTGGGGATGGAAACAGATGACTTAATTTGAAGGCAGGATTGTGCCTTTCCTGTGTTTACTATTTGTCTAGCTCATAAGCATTGCTTCATTGATTGTTTAATAACCTAAATTACAAGCTGTCCACATCCCCCAAATATTGTTTTCTATCACTTGGGATTTGATCAGAACTTAAAAATGTGTCATTGGGGAGATGTTCCTGTGTTAAATAAGCTCACTCTCTCCTTCTTAGCTTTATCTTCTCTGTGTCAGGAAACCCTTCCTTATGTAGGGTTACTGACTCCTGCTTTGCCTGGGATGTTTCCAGTTTTAGTCCTGAAAACCCCTCAAAATGGGAAAGCCCTCCATCCTGAGTCAACGCGAGTGGTTGGATGCATTCTTCCTTCTCTGAGCGACAACCTACACTGTATTCTTCTTTAAGGAAGCATGAAACGTGAACAAAGGTGCCTACATATTTATGCTGAAGATCCTTGCCTCAGAGAGGAAAGGCTGGCTTCCTAAGACTCAAAGGAAACTAGCTTCTTTGGGAGAATTTCTGGACGGCCTGGAAATGAGATTTGCCGTGGTAGCCTGAGCTGGTGTTTCCAGAAATTCAGACCTGGCATAGGGAAGGGCGCCCTCTATCTGCAGAGTTTTGATGTTGCAGGTCGTAAAGCAAACCCAGAGCTGCCTACCCCATAGCTTTCCCTGCTGTGAGCATGTTCTTTGCATATGGGCTTAATTATTTCTGTAATATAACTTGTACATACAATTAGCATTTTCCCAGGGAACACTGTTTGGTGCCCCAGCACAATGTAATTGTAAAAAAGTATTAATGAGCCAGGAATTAGCTTACAGTTCTTCTAGTTATAAGATTCAAATAACAAGACCATAGGCAACCCTTCTTCTCCTTATCCTCTTCATTTTGGCATGATCCTTTGTCCTCAGCCCAATTTCTCCTATTTGTGGGTAATTACAGAGGTCATCTCTGACTAATTTTCTTTGTGTCCAACCAAAGAAGCTTTCAATAATTCTAAGATCACAGTAAAGGATATAGTGTGTGAGAAACTTTAAACCACAGTGGTGTTTACAACCCAGACTGAGGGAAGTAGACTCCGAGAGCTGCCATATATGGCTGTGCACTTAGCTTTGAGGCTGGCGGGGTCTGGAGTCCAACCTATGGTCCATGTAATACCACAGCCCCGTGAGGTTGTATCTGGACAGAGGTGGCAATGTTTTCTAATTCCAAGTTACTATGTAGCACTCTAGGGAGGACACCAGGCTCTGGAACTTTTAATTTTACTACATAGTTACTAAATTGCAAGGTATGAATTAGGACATTTTTGGTTACAAATGGGAGGAGGGGCATAACAAACAAAAAATGGAATTTAATCAGAAAGGGAAATAATTAAAATAATAGACTCCCCCACCCCCAGAACAGATTTATGGCTAGCCTTCAGAAAGCAGAGAATCCTCAAATTGCTCTTTTTTCCTCCTGCTTTAGCCTTTCTTCTTCCCTACCTCAAAGTAGCTTTCTACACATGGTCAAAAACACCCCTGCCAAGAGGCCCCTAGATGTACACGTCGTAGATTTTGTCTCCCCTCCCCCCAGAATTGTTCATGGTGTTATTCCTGCTGCCAAGTCTAAAAATCTAGTGTATTCTGGTCTCGTAGGGAAGGGACTCATGGCCCTGGCTTGGGTCAGATAATTAAAGTTGGCCAGTAGGGTGTTGTTCCATGGCAATGTTTTACCCTTAGGAGCCACAGAAATTGAACGTAGGCTGGAGGAGTTGTCTTCCTGAATAAAGAGACATGCAGGATGCAGAAGAAGGTGACCTGAAGGTCAGTCGGAACATTGGGTGCCATTGCAACTATATAAACAAAGCAAAGCCCTGCAGTAATCACAGATTTGTGTTTAACTTTCTGCAAAGTAAATCATTAAAAAAAATTAAAAGGAGAAGCAAAATATACATACTTAGTCAGAGCCATCAACAGTCCTACCCTTCAGTTTCAACTTGAACGGTTCTCTTACACTGTATCTTGTTGAAATCCTACTAACCCCCAATGCTCCAATATGTCTCACCCTATAAAAAGCCTTTCTCAGTATCTTGTTCTCTACTAAAGTATCTTTCTCTTTTGTCCACTTCTAAAGTACTGACAACTTGATTCACACATTATCTCATTTGATTCTACATTGTTTTAAATTATTTACTGGGTTTTAAAATTCTTAAAACCTCATCATAATTGTAATGGGCAGTACGGACAATCACCTTCCTTCCGTTTCCCGCAGGTGAGCCACAGTGCCTGATGCCGTCTCAGGAAGCGCCTTGGAAAACGTTACTTGGGAAGATGAGGTGGAACACTGGCTACCCCACAGCAAGCTGATCAGATGAGTGCCGGAGCAGTCTATTCTTAAACTCCCCCATATATATGCTAAGGAGTGACATTAAGATGGACACTCAGAATCAGTGTTTGTAATAGAAGTGACAGGGATTTGTCTCCCATAAATTCTGTAAATAAGCATTCCAGCTCTTTAACTTTCTACTTAATTTCTTAGAGAAAGAAGATATTCAGGAAGCTTATAAAAGAAATACTTTTTTTTTTTCTTTCTAGAAGGCAGGGGAGTTTGTATTTCAACATCGGTCTCCAGATCTGAAGCTTGTCAAGTCAGGCACTGAAGTGATTAGAATACCAGCTCACTAATTTGGATTAATTAAAGTGACAATCAGTTTAAATTGGTGGAAAGACAACTTTTTGAGGCACATTTAAAAAGCACAATAACTAGAATCTGATTAACAAAATGTTATAGGAAAATGTTCCACGCAAAGCACCTTGCTTAATGAACTCCCCCTGAAGATTTGTCATTAGCATATTTATTGTTAGGATGCAGTGTTCCCAGAATGATGGCAAACAGTTTTTCTCTGCAGTATACTAACATACTCTCCTAAACTTGTTACATTTACTTAATATCAAAATGGTATTTGTGTGTGTGTGTGTGTGTGTGTATAATACTTTGGAGTTCAAAAGTATGTTGTCGTTTAAACCTTGAACCATCTAAGGGGTAAGGAAAGCAGAATTGTTGGCCTTCCATGAAGAAAAAGGTGCAACTTAAAGACATTTCATGACTTTCCCAAGGTCAAAGACCAGTCAGTCATGGGATAGGATCAACAGACTCAAGTTCATTCTAATATACCAAGTAACCACTGACCTTAACTGCACCAATTTTACCAATTTTAAAGCACTGAGAGCTGAATCCATAACCTTATATTTTTAAAGAGACATGTGGCTGTACCCACAGGAAAACTACAGAATTATATATCTATCTCCAATAAATCAAGCAAGCACGAACTTCATTCTTAAACTAATTCCTTTAATTCTCAGGAATGAGGTGTATGAGGCATTATGGGTCAGGAGGAACCATTGTGCAGTAAACCTTATCATTTTGGACATATTACAACAGGAAAATACTGATAAGTATGGGTCAAAATTGAAAAGCTATACTTGTATGCAGGTACACATTAATAATTCAGGTATAATTTTATATATTATGTATAATTATCCAAATAATATATGTTTGCAACATATACATGCAATGTTTTATATTTACATATAAATTAATATCTTCTTATCTCCCCAATGAGGGCAGATAATTGGACTTAATTGATATTTTGAGTGTGCATCTGTATCCTCTGTCTGTACTCCTTCTGCAGAGATGTTTATTGAGGAAAGTGGATCTACTGTTTTCATAAACCAATAGCTGGCATTGTACAGGTCCAATGAACTCCTCAACAAGTAAAATGAGGTTACTGGATTATGTTAGTTGGCAATTAGAATCGATTTGGTGGAATACTCCTTCCTATAAATGTATTTAAAGTTAAGAAAATGTATTTTAAAAATTCGACATGGAATGGTGAGAACTTTTAGAGAAAAAAAGATTGATCTCTTTGTTCTAGATGAGGAAATATAATATATGATTCCTCATTTATATTGAGAAACAGAGTTTTTCTTTATTTTCATCCTTGTTATTTTGAAAATGCCAGGAACATACTGGGGATGAAGAACTTTGAAGACATCACACTATTGTCATCACTGGCCTTATTACCACCAGATCATTATATAATTAATATAATTAATAGAGATCAATATGGACAGTTGAGTACAAAGTTGGAAATCAGTGGAGACACATCCTAATGTGAACTCTGTGGTTGATAAGTCACAACCTCTCTAAACTTAATTTTCCTTATCTGAAAAGTAGAAATAATACCATTAAAGAAACATCAAATAGGTAATATACACTGTGTGCTTTGAGGATCATACATTATAAAGTATTAAATGATAGAGTTAGAGTAATAATAAATTCTTCTGAAATTATTTTATGCTAAAATACAAAAAAACTTTAAATGTGTTTCTGATAGAATTTGTTAACTAAACCTCACTTTAATTGTACTGAAGATACAAAATCAACCTCTTTGCTGCTGTAAATATTGTATAAACATAAATGGGTAAAAGGCCATGAACTCATGCTGGAAGAGAAAATTGTCACAGAGATTAGGAAGATTCATTAGAAGTATAAGGGATTTTTAACAAAACCAAAGCTTTGTGACATAGGCCATGTCAATGATGTTGAACATATCAAAATCAAATACCCCAGCCCTTGGCTTCTAACCACACACTCTTATTAGCTGTAGCCACAGCTCAGTCTTTATCCAATAATAGAAATAGAAAATCCTCCTAACAATACTTCTGGATTGTTACTATAATCCCGAGTTCTGAGGGAAGGAAACTGAAGTTCAAAAAGATTAAATAAGTGGTCTAAATCACAGAACTAGTCTGTTAAAAAGATAGAATTTGAGCCAATGGGGGAGCGGTGGGGTGGAGAGTGAAGGTACAAAAACTATTCTTTCCCACTTCCCTGGCTTGAGCTAAGAAGTCAGTCACTCCTTCAATAAAACCGAGATAGGCTTTATCTATGTGACTTGCCTACGCTTAACACTTACTCATTTTTTATCATTTCTTTCATTGATTGAGAGAGAAGGGGTGGGGGCAAGGGAGAGAGAGAGAAGCATCAACGTTGTTTGACTTAGTTGTTCCATTTAGTCATGCACCCATTAATTGCTTCTCATATGTGCCCTGGCGGGGGATCGAACCCAGGACTTCAGCGAGCCGGGACAATGCTTTATTCACTGAGCAACCTGGCCAGGGCCAACAATTACTAATTTTTTTATTTGGACCCCTGTCACTAGCTCAGCTATAAAGAATACAAGACCAGTCACCTCCCGCAAGCCCTCATAAAGTAGATAGCACAAGAACAAGTGACAGGCTCCCTCTGTTCCTACCTGGCCATTGGAGAAAGCAGAACTGAGAAGGGGGTCACCAAGCAGCTTGGAATGCCAACCTTCTAAATGGCCGGGTGGTGTATGTTGAGAAGTGTAAAGGCTAGGACGGGGAGGCTAGGAGTAGGGTCTCTATTCAATTATTTACTGTAAATCAACTAGCCAGTTCACCAGACCAAAAGAAGTCTTAAACCTGCCCCTTCCACAGATAAAACTAGTAAATAGTCACTAAACCACCCTCAAACACACGGAGCTCCTATATCTAAAAAACTCAGTAAATGCCTCCACCCAGGACTCGCTGTGAGAATAAAGAGAGTCAAGTGGATCCCGTTGGGGACATTTTTAGGAAACTCTATAACAAACCTTGAGACTCTTTGTCTAGAAGCTCTCTTACTTGTGAAATTTATTAGTCCATATGTCCCATTAACTCCTCTGCAGGGAAAAATAAAGAGAATTAGAAAGCCAGCAGTCTGAATGGGATTCCTGTGTGGCCCACCCTGGCTTTGCCCTGGTGCTCAGACCTTATCCTACTCCATCCAGGCTCCAGGCTGACTCACAGGGAGGACTCACCAGGAAGTGGGAATGACTCAAAGCACATCCACTCCAATTATTTGAAAAAGTGAATCAAACGTTAATTCTACTGGTTATAAGCTAATAGAGTTAAACTAACTTTGTAAAAAAAAAAAAAAAAGAAGTATTTTATATTTCTTCTCTTTTCACTGTTTGGGACTTTTTTTCTTACCTTTACTTAGCAGTGTTCAATAAATGAAGTTTTCTCAGACCCCATTTTACATATGTTATTTATCATTCAAAATATCCACAAACCAGGCTCCAGATCTACTAGCCTGACAGGTCCATGAGGGATGCTTAGACAGACCATCCCAATCAGATGCATTATCTTGGTCATCTATCATACATATCCCTTCTTGACTTCCCGCAGACCCTGAAAGAGGCAGCTCAGCTTGGTAGCGATGTCTCACGTCTAAGAGGTTGAGTAACTTGTCCACAGACACATGGCTATTAAGCACCAAAGGCAAGTTTCCATACCACAGCAGTCTGACTTCTGAGTTTGTGCTGACAACCTCTGCAAAGTGCTGCATTATTTAGTCTTCATTTCAACCCCTTTAAGAACAAAAACTCTTCAAGAACAAAAGAGGTATGTATTCTCTTTATTGTGCGGATGACTGTATATCGTATATTTTATCACATAACTAGGACACTTTGGAGAGTGTAAGTGGGCATATGGTTATTCTAATAGAATTTGAAGACTGAAATTGCCCCTTGTAAGTTATATGGCCTTTGAAAAGTTATTTAACCTCTGTGATCCTTACCACAAAATGTTGATAACATTACTTTCTCATTGCAGTGAAAATAAGACGATGCATGTAAACCATTTAGCACTGTGCCTTTCGAAATAAGTACTTTCCAAATATGTATTTTTAAAATTCTTCTTCTGTTAAGTTTTATTTATTATTAGAGAGGAAGACAAAGAGAGAGAGATAGAGAGAAACACAGACTTGTCATTTTACTTATTTATGTATTCATCGGTTGATTCTAATATGTGCCCTAACCTGGGAAGCGAACCCACAACCTGGGCATATTGAGATGATGCTCTAACCAACTGAGCTGTGTTCTTATTAATAATAATTTTTTAAATATTTGGGACAGAATCCAGAGGGTATTATTGTATTTTTCAGGAGCAGAGCAGGGAGAAATAACCAGCCTTTTTTGAGAAGAATTGGAGGAGTCTTTGTGTGTGGGGAGGGTGAGTAATTTGATAGTTTCATCTGTTTTTGAATATTCCATAAAGAAGAAGCATTGCCACAATAAAACCACATGATTAGTGGAAACTCATGTTTATAAGTATACATGTTCACATACACATACACATATACATACACATACACGAAATACCATTATAAATATTGTCTTGGAGAACTTTCTATATTGAGCATATAGACCTGCAGCAACCTTGTTGTTAATTGCTCTGAAGTATTAAACTGTTTTGTTTTACTTTTTTCTCTCTCTCCCTATTTGGTGTGGCAGTTCATTGACCTCATTGACAAACCCTCTAATCGCTTTCCTTTATTTTCTTCAAAAAGTTATTCTTACTTCATTCAATTCATGTTAGCAGCCTTAATTTCTTAAATGGTTTCTGAATTTGCTGTTTGAGAAAGAGTGTCCTGTGTCTGTAAAATATACGGCAGGAGAGAAAGTGACAGAAGCAAGAGACCTGACTTGGTTGATGTGTCCGCTAACCCACATAGCGCCCCCCCCCCACCAATGTAGCTGGACACGGTCTACATACGAGAGGACTGGCGCAGCGACCACATAGCTTCTTCCAGGGGACCGTGTCATGCCTCGTTCTATTACTCCTTCTCATTCCTAGGCCTCTCCATTCCCTGACTGTACTTTCTGGTTTGTTATTATTTGTCCTAGCCCTTTACCTTATTAATGAGCAAAAGCCACCTCTGCCCCCTGGATTAATCAATTCAGAGTCTCAGCTAAACTCTTGTAGATAATCTTCATTTCATATGTGTGTGTTCCAAACCTTGTCCCATTATTTTCATTGCTTAAGATATTAACTTCAATAGGCTGTTATTTCTAAAGGTTTTATATAAATATTGCCAATAGAAAAGAATCCTAATCATAATGCATGAGTATAATCTTCCTACTTATGTCTCAGCAGAAATGAGGAGAAAGAACTTGGTGAATTCAACTTCTCGTCCAGATACATCTGAAGGTGAAAGATTCTCAGGTTATTTACTATATTAAACTGATAAATGATGAACTGGAAAAAGAACGCAGCACCTTCTCACTTGGGTGATGAATGATCATGAATGTGAAATATTTTTATCAATGTATTGAATCATAAAATAAAGCTATTATAATTAATCAGAAAATAGAACAGATTTGTTGATGACAGATAAGGGAAAACTTGGATTAAGAAAACTCCCTGATCCGCCCTGGCCGGTTGGCTCAGTGGTAGAGCATCGACCTAGCATGCGGAGGACCCAGGTTCGATTCCCGGCCAGGGCACATAGGAGAAGCGCCCATTTGCTTCTCCACCCCTCCGCCGCGCTTTCCTCTCTGTCTCTCTCTTCCCCTCCCGCAGCCGAGGCTCCATTGGAGCAAAAGATGGCCCGGGCGCTGGGGATGGCTCTCTGGCCTCTGCCTCAGGCGCTGGAGTGGCTCTGGTCGCAACATGGTGATGCCCAGGATGGGCAGAGCATCGCCCCCTGGTGGGCAGAGCGTCGCCCCTGGTGGGCGTGCGCATGCGGGAGTCTGTCTGACTGTCTCTCCCTGTTTCCAGCTTCAGAAAGATGAAAAAAAAAAAAAAAAGAAAACTCCCTGATCCAAATCCAGCAAAGTGAGATTTAAAATGAAGCCTCACATATAAGTATTTTCAGATGGCTTAATATCCTCCTATATAAAAAAATCTTTTAAATCCACAATAAGAATGTATAATATGTCTCATCAGGGTTGACAGACTTTGACCAAGAACTGCAGAGAGTCTGAATAAATGAGTATATATCACCTTGTCAGAAAGTTATTGAACAAACCAGTAAATGTGTTTCCCTTGTCATGTTCAACAAAAGAGCCAGAAGATGCCAAGGCCTCGAGCATTTGAAGCCATGGACATTTGTCTAAGGAGTCAGTTTATAACATAGAGTCAAGGTCTAGGTCCATATATGGGTGGTAGAGAGCTAGTTATGAAAACTCATGCCCATACCCAAGGTCTCATGGAGGTACTGACTTAGTATATTTGTTTGTTTGAACTACTGAGGTTCGTTTTTCTTTAATAAGAAATATAGTTTCAGGCCCTGGCCGGTTGGCTCAGCGGTAGAGCGTCGCCCTAGCATGCGGAGGACCCGGGTTCGATTCCCGGCCAGGGCACACAGGAGAAGCGCCCATTTGCTTCTCCACCCCTCTGCCGCGCTTTCCTCTCTGTCTCTCTCTTCCCCTCCCGCAGCCAAGGCTCCATTGGAGCAAAGATGGCCCGGGCGCTGGGGATGGCTCTGTGGCCTCTGCCTCAGGCGCTAGAGTGGCTCTGGTCGCAACATGGCGACGCCCAGGATGGGCAGAGCATCGCCCCCTGGTGGGCAGAGCATCGCCCCTGGTGGGCGTGCCGGGTGGATCCCGGTCGGGCGCATGCGGGAGTCTGTCTGACTGTCTCTCCCTGTTTCCAGCTTCAGAAAAATGAAAAAAAAAAGAAAAAAAGAAATATAGTTTCATTTATTTGTAAATGATCTAACCTTCCAAACTTGTCTCTGTAATTTCTGTTGATTTCTTATTGCTCAAATATATTCAGTGAATCATTTACTTTTGCCATGGATGAACCACTAAACTACAATTATTTAATTAAATTTATTGCGGTGGTAACATTGGTTAATAAGATCATACAGGTTTTAAGTGGGTGTTTCTATGATAGATGATCTGTATATGCATGTGTGCCTACCACCCAAAGTCAAATCATCTTCTGTCACTGAGGGTTTTTATCATCAGAGGAAATTTATCATGATCCTTGATCAGTAAAAGATAAATTGTCCAGGATTGAAATGAAAATAACAATATTAAAGAAGGTAAATACAGGAAGTGTTATGTCGCTAATTTCAGAAGAAAAAGTTCTATTCCCAGCAATGAGACAGTTCACTGAATGACCTTGGGGAACTTGTAGACTCAAGGTCGATAGGGGCATCCTACATTGTTCTTGTGCTACTTTTCTGTTGTGTGTGAAAGAATCTTACCTTGAATGTGTTTATGAGAAAAGGGAGGTGTTCATGGTTCTAAAGTGTAAGTCATAACAAAGAAAATCATGGAGAGAGTCATCAGACACAACTAGAACCAGAAGCTAGGATATTTGATGTGGATCTTTCTCTCTCTCCATTTTACTCAATGCTCAGAGAAAGCAATTAATCATCCATCCAATAAAAATAAAAATCTTATCCTAAACAAAAAAGAAATAAATAAAAGCTATGACTCAAAGCTGCCCCAGAATCAAGTAGGATGGGCTGAATGACCTAGAAAAACCCATCCAGTCCTAAGAATGCATGATACTCTAAAAGTTTTGGAATTATCTAGAATATTGGTTTATTCTTCTTCAAATAAATTGGTTCTATTTATTAATAATAGTACTATCCCTCAGTTTCTCTAAAATAAATATGTAAGAAGCAGTAATAAGAAGTTGGATAATAGCATAAGGTTTGTGGTCACAGTGTCCTGGGTTCAGATTCCATCAAATATTAATTTATCAGTTGTGTGAACTTACACAATGTATTTCCTTGCTGAGCCTCGGTTTTTCTCTCACATCATAACTTTCTGAAGATTAAAGTAGAGTCTGCATATAAAGCCTTACTACAGTACCTGGCATGTAGGTGGAACTCAAATACTATTATTACTTTTGCTACTATTACTTCTATTACTGTAGTAATTTTAGCATCTCCTTATATGCACTCACTCGTCACCATTCTGTAAGACTAAATGCTTAATGACGTATTGCAAGTTTTTTCTTAGTAGTTCCAAGAGCAATCACTCTACCCTCCCTAGTTTGACAGATATCACTACCTCCTCTCAGTGATTAGCCCTGAGCTCTTACAATCAAGTTTCTTTAGTTCAGTTGTTTCTTTCATGTTTAAAGGTAAATTAGTTTATGCAAAGAAAGCAGCATGGTTTGGGAAGGTCTGTTTGTTTTTAAAATAATATTTCAAACTTCAAATAGCAATTCCTAATACGTCAGTAGAAACATAACCCCCCTTCAATTTTCCCTTTCGACCTCCGCTATCGTCCTGGGAGTAAGCTATGATAGATATCACCACTTCATAAATAAGACAGTTGAAGCTATAAATGGTGTTTGCCATCTGAATTCTCAGGGAGCTGTAGAGCCAGAAGTTGACTGTCAGTCTTTGGACCATAAATGCTTTTCTTTCTACTGTACTCACTGCTGTGCAATCTCTTAGTCCAGTTATTTGGAAGTTAGCATTATTTACAATTCACCTCATCTCGCTCAATTTACATCGAAAGGGATCCATGTTCTCACTGGAGTCCATTGTTCTCTTTCCTTCCTTTCATAAGCATCTTAAGAACACAAATGGAGGCGCTGGTTCCATCTAGAAAGGAGCTATTGATGACCCAACTGCAATAGCAGGGTTTCTGGTGTTAGAAAGCCAAAGGTAGCCCTGGCCAGTTGGCTCAGTGGTAGAGCATTGGCCCACCATGTGGAAGTTCCAGGTTCGATTGCTGGTTCAGGCAGATAGGAGATGCGACCATCTGCTTCTTCACCCCTCCCCCTCTATCTCTCTCTTCCCTCCTCTCCTGCAGCCATGGCTTGAGTAGTTCAAGCAATTTGGCCCTGAGTGCTGAGGATGGCTTCATGGCCTGCCTCAGGTGCTGAAATAGCTTGGTTGCCAAGCAACAGAGCAGCAGCCCCAGGTGGGCAGAGCATTTCCCTGTAGGTGGATCCCATTCAGGGCGCATGTGGAAGTCTGTCTCTGCCTTCCTGCCTCCTGAACTTTCACTTAATTAAAAAAAAAAAAAAAGCCAAAGAGGATTTAAGGTTTTTTTTTTGTTTTGTTTTGTTTTTTGTTTTTTTTTTTCATTTTTCTGAAGCTGGAAACAGGGAGAGACAGTCAGACAGACTCCCGCATGCGCCCGACCGGGATCCACCCGGCACGCCCACCAGGGGCGGTGCTCTGCCCCCCAGGGGGGGGTGCTCTGCCCATCCTGGGCGTCGCCATATTGCGCCCAGAGCCACTCTAGCGCCTGAGGCAGAGGCCACAGAGCCATGCCCAGCGCCCGGGCCATCTTTGCTCCAATGGAGCCTTGGCTGCGGGAGGGGAAGAGAGAGACAGAGAGGAAAGCGCGGCGGAGGGGTGGAGAAGCAAATGGGCGCTTTTCCTATGTGCCCTGGCCGGGAATCGAACCCGGGTCCTCCGCACGCTAGGCCGACGCTCTACTGCTAAGCCAACCGGCCAGGGCGAGGATTTAAGGTTTTAAGGAAACTTGATTGAGAATAGTTGAGGAAAATAGGAAATCTAGAGGATTTCCCTTTGCTGAGTGCAAGGGCTGTCCTGTGGCTTCTTCAAGCATCACGAATTAAGGCCTCCACTCTAGTGTAGGAAGCTGACATAGAGAAGCCATTTACAGTTTTACAAATTATTAGGGCTTATACAATGCAAATGGAAAAAAAAATGATTCATATATTTTTCCGAGTCCTCTGTACATATTGTTGGCTGTAGGATTAGAACAAATATCGGAACTTGGATGCCCTTGCTATTCTGAGACAATAATTTCTTGACCCTTGCTGCTACACAGATAGGATACAATGCAGGTGAAGATCTGGGAGAAGGCAGGAGAAGGGTGTCTTCAGTCTGATCGTGCCATAATAAATACTTTCTCATACAAAGAGTATGTTGGATTAATGGATGGCTTTAGTTATTTTTCCCTCATGATATATAGTTCTGTCTCAATGCACCTTATTTAGAGAGCAATATTTGATTCTTTTTCAGGAATTAGCATGTTTCTTAAGTGGTTACTTAAGAAACCACTTAAAGTGCCACTAATGTCCTGAAACAGATAACATATATGCTAATTCCGCAAATTTCTTCTTGTATACATATTTTGTCTTTTCACTAATGAATATGCATATATGTTGCTTTTTGAAATTCAAGCTGGATGGCCTTCAAGAGCATGATCAATGCTTTCAAGATGCTACAGATTTTTTTTTTCTATTAGAAAGCTTATCTTGGGATCTTGGATTAGACTTTTTAAAATGATTATTATCATAGATGTCTTAGGCATTTATTTACTTTTTTAGATTTTATTTATTCATTTTTATTAGAGAGAGAGGAAAGAGATAGAGAAAACAGGGGGAGGAGCAGGAAGCATCAACTCCCATATGTGCCTTGACCAGGCAAGCCCAGGGTTTCGAACCGGCAACCTCAGCATTTCCAGGTCGACGCTTTATCCACTGCACCACCACAGGTCAGGCTCATCCTTAATAATTCTTAACTCTAAAGTTATTTCTTCCAGAAGCCTTCTCAGATATGTTCTTTAGATGTGTTCTTTGCATTTTCCTACACAGGACTCTTATCTTAACTATAAATTCTGCTTAATTGTTTCCATTTCTGGGTGAGGAACTCTTTGAAGACAGAATACAGTGCTAACTATCTTTGTATTCTCTGTGCTTAACACCATGCTCAAGATGTCATAAATACACAATGTGTATGTGTTGAGTAAATGCATTAATGAGCTTCTTACTCCAGTTCACTGAAACTTATAATTGTATAGTTTGTTTTTGCCAAAAATAATTTCAGATTGTTAATTCACTAGAAGATTTATTAATAGAGGTGGAATGATTATTAGGGCTTACCAACAGTAAAACAAGCACACAGACAATAGCTAATAACCAGGTAAAGTCAGAAAGAGATACATAAAACATTGACCTAATCTAATCCACTTCCCTAAATATAGCACCACCGACCATCTGTGTGAGGACCAATTATTTTCTTATGGGCTAGGAAGAAGTCAGCAAATTCTCTGAGGAAGCTGTTCACCTACAATACCCCCCGGGACCATTCTGTCTGTCCTGAGAAAGATGTCCTCTGACAAGTGTAACTGCTACATATTTGATTATTTTTCCCCTAAGGACAGGGTCCCCCAGCCTTCCAGCTTTTCTAACTCCTGGGGGAATATCTGATATTATTGACAATGAAGCCAGCATATCCATAAAGCCTTTCTGGAGATGTGAAAATAGAAATTGTACTTGAGCCCACAACTCCACATGCACACGAACTGATCTATAAATATAAACCCTAAAAGCTTTCTGGGAATGTAACTGAAGTATCTTTCAGCCCCTTAACTATGGGTAGTCAGAAAAAGTTTCTGTGTAGGAAGTACAGAGTGCTACTCAATGTCAGCATCTTAAGCACGTTGCTAACTCAGTGGTAGAGCTGGAGAGCTCTCAGCAAACTGTCCTACATCGGGATCAGCAACCACACAACTCGAGGGTTCTCTGAAAGCTTTGCTGGGACAATCAACGTGGACGCAACCACATCATGCATCCAGGGAAGCCTGCCAGGGGTCTCCAAACTTTTTACACAGGGGGCCAGTTCACTGTCCCTCAGCCCATTGAAGGGCTGCCAAATACAGTGGTCCTCTCACTGACCACCAATGAAAGAGATGCCCCTTCCAGAAGTGCAGTGGGGGCTGGATAAATGGCCTCAGGGGGCCGCATTGCAGCCCGCGGGCCGTAGTTTGGGGACGCCTGCTAGGCCCTTAGTGGCTAATCAAACCATTAATAGACCATCGTGAGATTATAAGAAGAAAATCAAGTCAAAATAGAAAGATAACACCTTTTAAGGCAAAAATTGATTTTCATGGCTTTGAAAAGGGAATATAATACTAAATATAATACTAACAGATGCTTTCATTATTATTTTTTTTTTGAGAAATAACCTAAGGAAAGCAAGGAAACTTCTCCATAAATGTAAAGTTTGATCAATTCTAAGCCATGTCAGTGAAGTTTGAGAGGGACAGCAGAATGCATGAGCAAGACCTCTGAGTGATGTGTGGTATTGGTCTGTCTATCCAACGGCCCAAGAGGACTTCTCAGTTCAACCCTAGCCACTCATCATCAGCCACAGAGAACAATTTATGGACATTTTTCCCTGGGCAACATGTTCACATACAATATAAAGAAGAAACTAAACCCAATTAACTGCGTTGGTGGAGGGATGTAAGAAGGTAATTTATTCTAGAAATGGGAGGGGAGATCCAGCCTTAGAGACTGAAACATTAAGCAATGGAATTGAACGGATAGCATTTTCAAAGTTTTTCTTATCTGCCTGTTTCTGTGTGAAGCACTTTACAGGCGTTAGTTCATTTTAGTTTTGAAGAAGCGGAGGCTTGCTCAGTTGGTCAGAAAGGGCACTGTCTTCAGCGCAGCCACAGGGGTGAGCGGAGGGAGAGATGTGGGCGCAGGTGCTCTGGTTGACGTGGGGCCAGGGGCATGAGCTTGTGCAGCTCACACGGGCCTGATCTTGCCTGTGCACTTCCATCTCACAAGAGACTGCTGCTACGTCTTCCTCTGCATATGATTCCAAGGTAGGACAGGCATCACCTCATGATGCTCCACGTATTACTCAGGGCTTTACCACGCTCTCTTTAAAGAGGTGTGCCATCCCACACTGTACTTGGCATGGCCTTGATTCAGCACTCAAGGGATCTACACTGGAAGTCTCCATATTGAGTTTTTCAGAAATTCCACACGATCCCTAGACGCCTCCAGTAAAGTAGACCGTGCAAGGGACAGGGCTGGCTGCCCTGCAGTCTAGTCCTGCTTCACAGCTTTCTGTGGTCTGGGTCGCCCTCCAGGTTTGCAGCCTTCGAGTCATCTGGTGTCTGGGGTGCTACACTTTCCTTACGAGGAGAACGTGCTGCCTCCAAAGCCCGAAGAGCCTTACAAGGTGTTTTGCTTCCTCCGTCGTGAAAGATGAGATTTGTAATTATGTGTGCTTTATTTTCGAGCAATGTCCTAGCATATCACAAATAATTACACTCCTAAAAATGTCACTGATGTGAAATGCCTTTCAATTTGTATAGAGTTACTCGCCCCTCTGGAGCACATATGCATTACTAAATTCTTCAATATGCTGTCATTTCTTGAACATTCAGTAGTACAGCACATTGTCACGAATACAGCACAGCAGTGGATTGTTCTGGACCTAAGACAGGCAAGGGCTTTTGGACTATGTTATAATATAGAGCAATAAAGTTATCATAACTCTTGTGAAAGCTATAAATTAATGCTATTGTTCATTCCATTTGACTGAGTTTTCTTTCTGACAAGTGTGGAGAATTCCAGATTAATGGCCAGTTGTTTGACTGACAATTGGCCTTTCCTAGAGGTTTTAAGTCTATTAACCATCTTTATACTTTCTGCAGGTCTAACTCTTCCTACTGTAACTCTATTCTTGTTGCTCATTATGATCATTGTCTGCTTCCCCCCCCACCCCCGACTCTTAAAGCAGATAAACTCATCCCTGTTATTTCAGGAATCTATCATCCCCTTGCTGTCAGTAAGAACAATTTCAAAGCTACATCTGGCCTGACCAGGCGGTGGTGCAGTGGATAGAGCATCGAACTGGGATGCAGAGGACCCAGGTTCGAGACCCCAAGGTTGCCAGCTTGAGCATGGGCTCATCTGGTTTGAGCAAAGCTCACCAGCTTGGACCCAAGGTCACTGGCTTGAGCAAGGGGTTACTCGGTCTGCTGTAGCCCCACAGTCAAGGCACATATGAGAAAGCAATCAATGAACAATTAACGTGTTGCAACGAAAAACTGATGGTCGATGATTCTCATCTCTCTCCGTTCCTGTCTGTCCCTATCTATCCTTCTCTCTGACTCTCTCTCTTTTCCAGATTAAAAAACAAAAGCAGCTACATCTGCTGGTGGCCCTCTCACCAGCCCATTCATATTAATTCTCAGCCTGGGCAATACCATCCTTCAAGCCCTACTGAAGAACACAGGCATTTGGTGGTTCTCTGGTCTTATTTATTGCATACACTGTAGCATAAATCTGCCTCTAAATCTTTTGATCCAATTCCTGTCACCTCCCACTGCAGTTATGATATTTCTACTTCACTTAGTATTGCCCATCATTTTCAACAAACTTATAAGGATCCATCAAGCAGCATGTTAGCATGACCTCTCCTGGCCCTTTCCAGAGTGTTAACTATGGTATCTTCTATGAATACTGCCAAGTCATTAAACCATTCCTTATCCACCTTTACCTTCCCTTCCTCCTCTCCACAGAAGCCTTAGAACCCAGTCCCATAAGAAGTCTCCTGGTTCATGTTGGCAAAAATTGTCTAGGTTTGGAGGTTACTTCACAGTATGGCCACTTTTATTCTTTAGGGGGTCTAGAATCTGCCTGGTCAGTTTTTGTCGTAACTTAATTAATCCTAGCTATTGGTCTGGGAGTAAGGACGAAAAGTAGAGTCAGGTCTTAAAGAAGGTAAATCAGGTCTTTTTTTGCAAGAGAGTGGCCTTTAGATCATCTTCAAGCAAGAACAAAAAAGAAATGAGCCATTTTTACCAGTCCAGAGGGTCCACCATATCACGAAACTTTTAGAAATCCAACCATATCAAACTAGATGTTTTCATACCCTATCTTTGAATCCTGCTTTTTTCCAAACTGTGTCATTACTTTGGCACAGAAGATCTAGCTAGTTGGAACTTTCAAATTTTTCTGGAGCTCTGCGACTCTTAATATTAAATACTAGGCTTGTTCCTGGGCTACTTTTGCTCTATGGCTACAGCAAATTTGAATCACTTAAATGCTGTCCAGAGAGTCCTCTGTCATTCAAGCCTATTATTTAATTACTAATTACTCTCAGCCTTTCACTTTCTTATTGCCAGTCATCCACTGCCCCTGCGCATTACCACTAACAATGACAAAGCAAACATTTTTTCCTAGATTGCCACCAACTGATCTAACCTAAAATATGCTTGCTGGATTGTGTTGAGTCAACAGTTCCAATTTTGCCTTGTAAACATAATCATCAGTGAATTGCCCTATTATCCCAAGGACAAACTCAACAATGATCCAGATGTCAAAATAAGACTGAAAATGTAGCTTTTAAAATTTATTAAATAATTTCAGATAATATAAAGCAAAAGGGTTAATGGACTTTTAAGAATTCTTATTGTCTATGAGATATGAACTTATTTAATCTAAAATGTTCTTCATGACTGGCCCTTGATGACATCTTCAAATCTACCTGCTGGATCTACTGCCTATATATATGCCATGCAGGAATGTTGCTCAGTATTGTGTCACCTCCAAATGCCATGTGCTCTGTACTGGCTAGAAGTCCCCACCCTTATTTCTAAATTGTACATTTTTGCATTTTTGTCTTGAAGTCTCCTGAACAATTGAATGGGAACTTTTCGATTGCTTGAGGTCATCTGGATAAAGCCGCTCTACATTAATCTCAACCAAAACAGAGAGCTGGCTTTTAGCAAGCTCTCCAAAAAGAGTACATCAGTGTCTATGATGCAAGGTAGTGACTTAAAAAAAGCCAACAGAAAATTAGCTATGTTTCCAGATGTGAAGGACAAGGTAATACACAAAAGTGAGAAAGTAGTCAAAATACTAATGTGGAATCTTAGGTATATTTTTTCATTTTGCATTTCTTTTGATATTTGCATAATGACATTTGTGAAATTAAAGATCAGTAATTTGCCTAAATAAAGAGAAAATATAACCAATACTAGTATTTCCATTGTATGTAACAATGAAGAAAATAAATTGCTCCAATCTGAGTGATTTAGATCTTTCTTTGTCATTGGCCCAAGCTGACTTGTCAGGGACATGTTTTCAGATAGGAACCCAACAGGGTTGTTATTACAAGTGTACTATATTCCTGGAGCAAATATATATAATGTATAATATAATGTAATATATATATATATTTTAGTAATATTATTTCAATACTGTTTTATACAGTGCTTTTATAACTTACTTCCAGAGGTGATAAGAACTAAGGGGATAATGTTTGCAAGATTCCTAAGTTTTGGGACTTGGACTCTTTTTTTTTTTTTCTTTTTTTTTCTTTTTTTTTTTTTTTTATTGAAAGGAGGGGAGGCAGAGACAGACTCCTGCATGCGCTCCAACTGGGATCCACCCAGCAAGCCCACTAGGGGTTGATGCTCTGCCGATCTGGGGCCCTTGCTCCATTGCAACTGGAGCCATTTTTTAGCACCTGAGGCAGAGGCCATGGAGCCATCTTCAGCATCCAGGACCAACTCGCTCCAATTGAACCATGGCTGCAGGAGGGGAGGAGAAGAGAAAGAGAGAGAGAGAGAGAGAGAGAGAGAGGTGAGAGGGGGGAGGGGTGGAGAAGCAGATGTGAGCTACTCCTGTGTGCCCTGACCGGGAATTGAACCTGAGACATCCAAATGCCAGGCTGAAGCTCTACCACTGAGTAAACTGGCCAGCGCAGGACTGAGGCTCTTAACTGCATAGACACAATCTATTTCTTCCCACCTTGAACGAAGAACAAAATACAGTGTGTCCGTAAAGTCATGGTGCACTTTTGACAGGTCACAGGAAAGCAACAAAAGATGATAGAAATGTGAAATCTGCACCAAATAAAAGGAAAACCCTCCCAGTTTCTGTAGGATGATGTGGCAGCATGTGCGCATGCGCAGATGATGATGTAACACTGTGTATACAGCAGAGCAGCCCACGGCCATGCCATACAGCGGAAGGTTCAGTGTGTTCTGTGGCTCGCTAAATTCGAATCCGTGACCAAAGTGCAACATGAATATCGACACGTTTATAACGAAGTGCCACCACATAGGAACACCATTACTCGGTGGGATAAGCAGTTGAAGGAAACCGGCAGTTTGGTGGAGAAACCCCGTTCTGGTAGGCCATCAGTCAGTGATGAGTCTGTAGAGGCTATATGGGATAGCTACCTAAGGAGCCCTAAAAAATCTGTGTGTGAGCCCCCATCGAACTGCACTGAATAGGTATGAAACTGGGAGAGTTTTCCTTTTATTTGGTGCAGATTTCACATTTCTATCATCTTTTGTTGCTTTCCTGTGACCGGTCAAAAGTGCACCATGACTTTACGGACACACTGTAGTTTCCTCCCATTTCCTGACTGCCTAGACAGAAATAGGGGAATCACTATTATCTTAAAAAGTCAGACAAAGATAAACATTGTATGACCTTACTTATATGTGAAATAAAAAGAAAAAATACTTCATAGAAACAGAGAAAGGTTACCAGATGTAGGGGTTGGAGGGTGGGTAGGGAAGTAGGTGAACGTTGTCAAAAGACACAGACTTCCAGATGAGTAAGTTCTGGAAGGTAATGTACAGCCTAAGGGCTAAAGTTAAAAGTACCATATTGTAAATTTGAAAGTTGCTAAAGGAAATTTTAAAAGTTCTCACCACACACAAAAAAATGCTAACTAACTAAGGTGGTGAATGCTTTAACTAACCCTACTATGATAATCAATTTGTAATTAATATAGACATAAAATCACTACATTATTCCCCTTAAACTAATGCTATATTTCATATAAATTATATCTCAGTAAAGTTGGAAAATAAAACAGAGCAAAACACACACTGTAATCTACCATCATTATAGTTCATGATAGGAAAGGAATTTGAAGAACAGAAAAGAAAAAGAACATCATTCCAGAATAAGAACCCCATTAAATTAAAATTAATTAATTAATTAATACATAAAAATAAAACAAGAATCCACACAGTTAGCTGTGCACAAGAGTGAAACCCTTACGCTGCTGACAGAAGCAGAGTTGCTGAGTCCCCAAGGAGATCAGAATGACACAACTGTGATCTAGAACCTATAGATTTGGGTTTCAGATTGGACCCTTCCACCAAAATACTACACAACATACTACACAACACTGGTCAAACTACAAATCTCTGAGCCCCGATTCTTCATCTTTAAAATGGATATAACAAGGCAACCACCCTTTCTCCTGCTTCTTTTCCTAAGAAAGAGGATAGAAAGGTACCTTGAGAAAGAAGAGGCTGAAGAGGTTGGATGATCAAAAGATATAAACTCCACTGAAATAACCAACACATCAGTTAAAGAAAACCAAATGAGGATATTTTATGAACTAGAGTTTTACCCTGGAAAAAAATCAACTCTTTTGATCAACTCAATTTTGTGTAAATTAAAATGGCACTTACATTTTACTTATAAGAATAGTTGCATATTTCTAATTGCAAAGGGAAAGACTTTGCCCCTCCATAAAATGATCTCAAAATAATAACTGTTATTTAAAACAACAGCTGTATTGATTTAATTTTATGATAGTTACGCATTTGTATTTCCCTTTTTTATGCTTATAGGAACAATGTGAGGCAAAAGTCACATACGGAGTAGAGGAAATGGAGACTTTCAGAGGTTGTGCAATCGATCCAATCTTTTTTTTTCCTTTAAATTTGTTATCTTTTTTTTTTTAAATAATTCTATTTTTTTAATGGGGCGACATCAATAAATCAGGATACATATATTCAAAGATAACAAGTCCAGGTTATCTTGTCTTTCAATTATGTTGCATACCCATCACCCAAAGTCAGATTGTCCTCTGTCATCTTCTATCTAGTTTTCTTTGTGCCCCTCCCCCTCCCCCTTTCCCTCTCCCTTTGCCCCTCCCCCCCGTAACCACCACACTCTTATCAATGTCTCTTACTTTCACTTTTATGTCCCACCTACGTATGGAATAATGTAGTTCCTGGTTTTTTCTGATTTACTTATTTCACTTCGTATAATGTTATCAAGATCCCACCATTTTGCTGTAAAGGATCCGATGTCATCATTTCTTATGGCTGAGTAGTATTCCATAGTGTATATGTGCCACATCTTCTTTATCCAGTCATCTATTGACCGGATTTTTGGTTGTTTCCATGTCCTGGCCACTGTGAACAATGCTGCAATGAACATGGGGCTGCATGTGTCTTTACGTATCAATGTTTCTGAGTTTTTGGGGTATATACTGAGCTATGAAGAAATAACAGAACAGAGTTTGAACCATGGCCTATCTTCCAAGCCTGGCTTTTAACTTGTGTTATAATACCTTGAAAAGAGAGGATATTTGTATAACTTATTTGGCTGTGAGGATTCTCCCTAGGATCATAAACTTAAAGTGGAGGGAAAAAGGACAATTCTGGAACCAGAAACACCCAAGTTTGAATATCAACTACACTGTCTCTGTGGAACCTTGAGTAATTGACTTACCTCTCAGAACTTTAGTTTCTTCACCTATAAAAGAAGGATAAAGACACTGCCCTTGACAGTTTCATATGGATTAATGCAGAAGCTAACACAGTGCCTGGCATACATTCAGTGATGCAAAGAGAACTACTGTTTTTACTATCGTTGTGAACGAAACCATTTTATTAACTGTGAGAATAATGACAGAAGTGTCATGGCTATGCCCCACACAGTTGTGCTCATGATGCTCAGACAGATGGATCCGTTTGTCTTCACACTTCTATCACACAGTGTTATGAAAGCGCCACGCAGACAGAGAAAGATAAGTCAGCTACTCCTGCTGATCATAGAGACAACAGCACATACATATAGCACTTTCTGCACGCCAGTCATTGTTGTAAATGTTTTACACATATTCAAGCCACACCGACCCTATGAGATAGGTGATTATCTCATCATCCACACTGAAGGTGAGAAGTTATAGCATAAATAAATAAATAAATAAATAAGCAAATAAATAACTTACGTAAGTCAGAAAGGGATGGAGCTAGGACTTGAAGATCATTTGGCTCTAGATTCTGAGCTGCCGACCACACTTGTGCTGCTAGGGTGACCCGAGGAACTGCAATAGAGCTAATGCACGGGGGGGGGGGGGGGGGGTGAATGGAATTGAGACACTTTTGTATGAAATTTACTTTTGTGTTTTAGTAGACTAAAAACAAAGCAAAAAACAGTCACAAAACTAAAAGACATCCAATGTAGCATTGGTCAGCCTTTCATTATTAAACCTCTACTCTTTCTCTTCATATTTGGTGTGTGTGCTTTGTTTAATAGTAGCAATAGAAGATACATAAATAAACACATTTGACCTCAGAAGATCCTGCTTAGTTTGATAATAATTAATTGTACAACCACATAACCACCTTTCCACAACACACCGACATATTTTCAATAATCAAAAAATATTTACTCATGTCTAATCCTCATTCTACAATATATGCCTTTGAAAAAGGTATTGATTATGCCCATTTCCAAATAAGGCAGCTGAGTTTTAGCTTTAACTTCTAAGTCAATCTGCTCTCTGACTCGATGTTCCACACTTTTTCTTTTATAAACTACAACAGGTATGCACTGCTACTATGTACCCAACTGTGCTGGGCACTGGGAAGGTGGGGAGCAATATGACAGAGTGCAGCTCCAGCCCGAGTGTCCTCCTCACAGGCCAGTGAGACAGAATGACTAGAAGATCTACAACCATGCAATATAAGTCTTTAATTTTTGAAAGTGTGCTATGGGGGAAGAGCCTGGAATGTGGGTGAGAAGTAGAGGATCAACACAGTTCTGAATAAGTTGACAATGGTTTTATAGAGAGGGCTCAGGCACTCTGTCATCTGACCATCACTGAGCCTCCAACAATGACACTTTTTTTTTTTTCAGTGAGAGTAGAGGAAATACAGATACAGACTCCCACATGCAACCCGACCTGGATCCACCTGATCGACCTGGATCAACCTTCATCCGGGGCCAGTGCTCTGCTCATATGGGGTCATGCTGGCAACCAAGTTATTTTTAGCACCTGAGGTAGAGCCTCCAGGGAGCTATCCTCAGTGCCTGGGGCCAACATTCAATTGAACCATGGCTGTCTGTCGGAAGAGAAAAGAAAGAGAAAGAGAGAGAGGAAAGGGAAGGGAGAGGAGAGAAGCAGATGGCCATCTCTTCTGTGTGCCTTGAACAGGAATCAAACCCTGGACTTCCACATGCTGGGTCAATGCTCTACCACTGAGCCTACTGGCCATGACCAACACTTTTCTATAAAACAGCCCATTTTATCCCTGGGCTTCAGAGTGCACAGATAACATTTGAATTTACACTATATTTTGCCTAAGTATATAAGCTCTATGTAAATGTGGTTGACCACCAATGTCTTTGTGCATTCTCTGCCTTTGACGGATAGTGCACTGCAGGCGAGAGTATGCAGAACATAAAGAAGCATTTTGTTACTTCTTTTAGTGCCTTTTATAGTCAACGACATTACAATCACAATGTACCCTTTTCAACTGCTGCAATCAGTCACACTAAGAAATAACAAAGCCACATTGCCCTCTATTCTTGACCAAAAAGCAATTGAAGGCCACACTCATGGGGTTGGGTAATGAATCATTTATTTCTAATGTCCACAGGGGCAGTAAACTCTCATTTCTGACACATGTGGGGCTACCTGGTGAAGTCTAACCAACCAGTAACTAATCAGATGGGCTGGTTCCTATCCCCCCAGCCTCTGGCCCAGCACATGCGCAGCAGAACTTTTCCCCATGGAGCACACTTAACAAAGCCGTAGCATCAAGGAAGAAGGAGCATCATAACGAGACCAAAATGTACACAATGACAAGTGCAGATGAAATTGAGAGAGTCAAGGGGACGACAACCTGGGCAGTGAGAGCCACTCAGAATCCAAACAGGTAAATGTCAGCACACTGCTTTACCCATGGCAACACCTTAACTCTTCAGAGCACACTCTCCCCAGGAGTTATCAATGGTTGGAATTTATTTATAATTTCCTCTTTACTGCTTCCTCTAACTCCTGATTACCCTACTTGTGGATGACTTTAGAAGTCAGTAAGTTGTCACTAATAGACCGTTAAGAATGAGGAGTGGGGAAAAGGCAAGATAGTCAATCGTCAGACAGGATCATCAATTTCTGTAAAATTAAGAGTCAACCTGCATACAGTGATGCTATGGGATAGCTGAAGTGTGGGATATTCAATGTAGCTTCAGAGGCCAATAGGCCTGGGTTTAAACCCAGCCTACCTATCTTGAGCAACTTCTCTTTGTACCTCAGTTCACTTCTTCATAAAATGCAATTGCAGAGTCATTGGGAACTTGACCTAGAACTGTGGAAACGAAAGTTCCAGCTTAATATACATACTTTCTACTGCATCAGTGACAGAAACTCAATAAATGGGACTGGCCACCACTTAGTCATCTGACTGGCAGTAGAGATGGAGTGATTACCAGGGGGAGGGGAACAGAGAAAAAGAGGGGATGGGGAGGGGGAGGGGCATAAAGAAAAACAAATATAAGGTAACGGAGGATGATTTGACTTTGGGTGATTGGTATACAACATAATTTACTGTCCAAATGATGTGGAGATGTTTTCTCCAAATCTATGTACTCTAGTTGACCAATGTCACCCTGTTAAATTTAATTGTCTAAATAAAAATAAGTTAAAAAATAAACTGTTTCCTCTTTCTTTCCCTTTCTTTTTTAAAATGTATGTTTTAATTACAGTTTACATTCATCATTATTTTGTACTAGTTTCAGGTGCGTAGCATAGTGGGTAGACAATTATATATTTATACTTTACAAACTGTTCCCCTGATATTTTCAGTACTCACCTGGCACAATACAGGATTATTACAAGGGGATGTAAACTATTCATTCTTTTTTTCCCCTTATTTTTCCGAAGTTAGAAGCAGGGAGGCAGTCAGACAGACTCCCTCATGTACCTGACCAGGATCCACCTGGCATGCCCACCAGGGGGTGATGCTCTGTCCATCTGGGGTGTTGCTCTGATGCGCCTGAGGTGGAGGCCATGGAGCCATCCTCAGTGCCTGGGCCAACTTTGCTCCAATGGAGCCTTGGCTGCGGGAGGGGAAGAGAGAGACAGAGAGGAAGGAGAGGGGGAGGGGTGGAGAAGCAGATGGGTGCCTCTCCTGTGTGCCCTGGCTGGGAATCGAACTATCCATTCTTTTAACCAATGCATCAAAAATAAAAAAGATAACTAAATGGTATTTCAGCTTCAGAATTTTCTCCTCAAAAGCTACCCATGATATAAAAATATTTTGTCAAGTGCTCTCTGTAAAGGTCCATACATGATTGAGCATCTTGAATTGCTAATTACAAAAGGCAAATGTGAAGAACTAGTGAAAACTATACAGGGCTCTGACTCAATTTTGGATCCTAACCAGATGTTCCAGGAAAGCCAGCTGCTTTCAGCTAAGTTCACACCTACTTACTTGGCAATGATCAGAATCTGTAGATGACGAAAGAGGAATTAAGCCGCTACAGATAAATTGAGACAGAACAGTAAGCGGCTAGGAAAATGCCTTGGCAAAAGTAATGGGGAAACTGAGACAGACAGCTGATTCAGACTGGCCTCATCCAGCACCATGATTCACTGGCCTCCTTCTCCTTCCACAACCACTCCCTTAAGCAGTAAGCCTTCAGAACAATGGAGTTCTGGTCAGCATCAAATAATCATAGGAACAGAGCCTCTGGTCTGTTGACCACAGAGATAGAGTTTTGCTCAAACTAGAGACAAAATTCAGGCCTTTGTTGTATTTCAGCTCCAGACCCAGAAAAACAGCAAAACCAGATGAAGTGATGCCATGCCTGATGCCAGGACCAGATGCAATGGCTAATGACCCCATACCCTAGCACTGACCAGTCAGTAGAGACCATGACCCTGACCTTCTACACTCATTTTGATGAATCAGTATATTAAAGAACCACACCCGGAAAGCTAATGAATATTCTGTTGAGATCCTCCTGAGACCGCCCCTGAAATTCCTGCCTTGAGAAAACAGATAATAAACCCGAAGACAAAGAACCCTGTGTCCTCTCTCTCTCATACACCAACACCTTCTTCCCTCAGGTGTGTATCTTTGCTTTCTCCTAAGCTCTAAGGCAGGGGTCGGGAACCTATGGCTCACGAGCCAGATGTGGCTCTTTTGATGGTTGCATCTAACTCGCAGACAATTCTTTGATAAAAAAATAATAACATTAAAACTATAAAACATTCTCATGTATTACAATCCATTCATTTCCTACTGCTCATGTTCACAGTTGCAGGTGGCTGGAGCCAATCACAGCTGTCCTCTGGGACAACACCAAATTTTTATTGGATAATGCGTAATGTACATAGGTTGTTGTGAGGACAGGAAGTAAACTTCCCTCCTTTTAATCAAGTAGTCAGCTAGCTAATTGCAGAAACCCTTTTGATGAAGAAGATGGCTAAAAGAAAAAAAGATGAGGAGTATCATACTTTTCAGCAGGAATGGACAGAGGAATTCGCCTTTGTGGCGAGAGCAGGCTCTGCAGTATGTCTAATAGGCAATGATAAAATTGCATCGATGAAACGGTCAAATATAAAGCAGCACTTCGGCACACACCATACTACATTTGCATCGAAATATCCAGCGGGGGACAGCAGGAAGAAAGCATGTCAAGAGCTACTGTGCAGAGTGCAAGGTAGTCAGCAGCAACTCTGTGTTTGGACCCAACAAGGTAACTGGAATTAGGCTAGCTTTGCTGGTGCTTTAGCAATTGTGAGAAACAGAAAGCCATTCACAGATGGGGAGTATGCCAAAACATTCATGCTTGATGTTGCCAATGAACTTTTTGAAGACTTTTTGGATAAATACAAGATAATCAAATGAATAAAAGACATGCCTCTGTTGGCCAGAACTGTTCACGATCGTGCCATCATGATGGCAAATCAAATTGAGGCAACACAAGTGAAGGACATAAATGCAGCACCATTCTTTTCTCTTACTTTGGATGAGTTAACAGACGTAAGCCATTTATCCCAGTTCAGCGTGATTGCAAGGTATGCTGTCAGTGACACACTACATGAGGAAAGTCTTGCTGTTTTGCCTATGAAAGAGACAACAAGAGGGGAGGATTTATTCAAGTTTTTCACTGAGTTTGCTGAAGAAAAATATCTACCGATGGATAAACTTATTTTGGTGTGTACTGATGGTGCGCCGTGCATGGTGAGGAAAGCAGAGGATTTGTAGCGCTTCTTCGTGAAGATGAAAAGAGACCCATCCTAAGTTTTCACTGCATCCTACATCAGGAGGCGCTTTGTGCTCAGATGTGTGGCGAGCAGCTTGGTGAGGTGATGTCTCTGGTCATTTGGGTGGTCAACTTTATTGTTACCTGAGCTTTAAATGATCACTAGTTTAAAACACTGCTGGAGGCCTGACCTGTGGTGGCGCAGTGGATAAAACGTCGACCTGGAAATGCTGAGGTCGCCGGTTCGAAACCCTGGGCTTGCCTGGTCAAGGCACATATGGGAGTTGATGCTTCTAGCTCCTCCCCCTATCTCTCTCTCTGTCTCTCTCTCTCTCTATCTCCCTCTCTGTCTCTGTCTCTCCCTCTCTCTCTCCTCTCTAAAAAATGAATAAATAAAATTAAAATTTAAAAAACAAAAAACAAAAAACAAAAAAAAACACTGCTGGATGAAGTTGGGAATAATTATCCTGGTCTGCGTCTGCACAGCAATGTGCATTGGTTGTCAAGACAGAAGGAGCTCAGCCATTTTGCGGCTTGTCTGAGCAAAATCTGAACTTTTCTTGAAATGAAAAACATCAAGCATCCTGAGTTAGCTAACACTGAGTGACTCCTGAAGTTCTACTATCTCATGGACATGACTGAACATCTGAACCAGCTCAATGTGAAAATGCAAGGTGTTGGAAATACAGTCTTATCCCTTCAACAAGCAGTGTTTGCATTTGAAAATAAGCTGGAACTCTTCATTGCCAACATTGAAACAGGTTGTTTACTACACTTTGAAAAACTGGGAGAGTTTAAAGATACATGCACAGCAAGTGACCCTGCTCAACATCTTGATCTCCAGCAGCTAACGGGCTTCACATCTAATCTCCTGCAGTCATTCAAATCACACTTTGGAGAATTTTGTGAGCACACTTGTCTTTTTAAGTTCATCATCCATCCACACGAGAGTGCAGTGGACATCCCCGGTGTCTCTGTCAGAGATTTTGAGCTACAAGCTGCTGACCTGAAGGCCTCAGACATGTGGGTGAATAAGTTCAAGTCACTGAATGAAGATTTGGAAAGACTTGCACGACAGCAAGCAGAGTTGGCGAGCAAACACAAGTGGGGAGAAATGAAAAAACTTCAACCCATGGACCAGCTGATTGTCAAAACTTGGAACGTGCTTCCCATCACATACCACACACTGCAGCATGTGAGTATTGCTGTGCTGACAATGTTTGGCTCTACGTATGCATGTGAGCAGTCTTTCTCACATCTAAAGAATGTTAAGACCAACCTATGATCACGTTTAACGGATGGAAGTCTCAACGCCTGCATGAAGCTTAACTTCACCACGTATCAACCAGACTACAAAGCCATCAGCAAAACCATGCAGCACCAGAAGTCGCATTAATGGTAAGAAGTACTTTATTCATCATTGGTTAGCAACAGCATAACAACATTATTAAAAAGAATTCAGAGACTTATTGTACTTTGAAAGTGTTGGTCTTACATAAAATGCACACATTTACTTGTATTTAGTGTTAAACATATTGTATGGCTCTTACGGAATTACATTTTAAAATATGTGGTGTTCATGGCTCTCTCAGCCAGAAAGGTTCCCAGCCCCTACTCTAAGGGTTTCCACGAGGCTTGCAATTAGGGGAGCAGCAAGCAGTGGCAACTCATGGGCTAACTTCCCAGAACCTGTCTGAAGTGTCCTTTGGCCCCTGTCATTTGTTTCCTGAGTCCATGCAGCCCATCCTGCTCACTCCTTCTGCCTATGTGACTCCCGTTCTAAAAAGCCTAGGCAGCTGTCTGAGCAGCCCACTCAAATCTTCTTAGAGTATACCTTCACTTTACAGGCTAAATAAACTAACTTCCTTTTGAACTAGACTTCTTGGCTCTGAATTCTTTCTTTGCTGAACTCAAGAACCAAGAGCCAACACCACTGGTAACAGAATGACCCAAAAGGCCTTAACAATGATATATCACACAGAGAGGAACAGAATGCAATCTAGCAACATGATTGCAACTTGAATTGCGGGTTAATAACCTGTATTTTACAACTTAATGGGGCACACACAGTCCCAGATTGAAAGGAAATGAATGATAGGATATAAATGCCTATCCTGGCATTTCATAAATAAATGATTATAATACTAATTGCAATTAAATTGCCATTCTTTAATATTATCCTATAATTACACAATACCTTGTTCAACGCCTGGCTCCTTCCTAATCTGGCACCAACAGAAGGAGTTGATTTAGCTAAAATGGTCATGAATGATGGCCCACACTTTTTGGGGGAGGGGGTAGTAGTTGCTGCACACAGTAACTATGTACAAAATAATTGTCTCTCTTGTTGAGGCTTTGTTTGGTTTTTGTTTGTACCTATGTAAGAGAAAACTAGCATACTAAAGAGTTAGGAGAGCCCGAGCCCCTCTTGTAGAGTAATAAACATCATCAGTTCTGATCCGGTCCTCTCTCAGGGATGGTGATTGTTGCTAAGGCTTTAAGGAAACATTTAGGTCATCCAGTTTCACCTTTCATTTTTTCCTTGATACCAGATAGATGCCATACTACTAAACATACTACTGGAAATGCCACAACTATGGGCTTGGCCCTGGCTTTGTGTAAACCTCCACCAGGTTTATTGGGGGGGCAGGTGTTCTTTTGGGCTGCTAGCGTCCCTATGTGTGTTTAGGTCCCTCATATAGCTTTTCCCTCAAATTTTCTCACACACGTGCCTGCTTATGACCAGGACCATGATCTACTTTGCATTCTCATACCTGGAATATAGTAGGTGCTCTAGAAATATAAAGGGAAGGATATGAGATCTTCCGCTGCTTAGGCTAATCACTAAAAGCTCATGTTTGATTATTCACTTAACCAACAAATACTTATTTAGTATCTGCCTATTACAATAGTCTCTAAGAATAAAGGAAAATTTAAGGTATAATTTCTTTTTTCAAAAAATTAAAGAATCATCTAGCTAGAAAAAAAAAAGGAATACACTAATAATATTGACCAACCAACAAAATCGCTGTTTTCTAAGTTCTGCATTAAATTTTAGGACGTTATTTTTCCAAAACCTTAAGAGAGAATTGTAAGGTATTTTTTCATGCCAAGAAGGAAGGAACGAGCCAGAGCAGCAAAGTGTGGAATAATAAATGGCTTTATTGAGTACAGAGCGCATATCCCACCCGGCAAGATTCCCTGGCCCCGAGGAAAGAAAGATGGAGGAGATGGAGGCTAGGGAAGTTGCACGGATTAAACCACGTGGGAGATATTTAAAGGGTCCCTCTAGGGAAGTGGAGCTACTATGACGTGGTAAAATTTCGCTGGCTGGCAGACGGTCGCTTCTTTCCAAATGGTTATTGGGAAGCTTCCTTTGGCGGGCTTGATTGTGGGCGGTCCTAGCCAAAGTGGGCGGGTCTGAGTTTTCCACATGACTATCCCTCTATCCACCGACCTTACAAGAATGTACTATTATTTTCTCATATTACTAATAAGAAAATTGAGGCAAAGCTTAGGAAACATTATTATTATCTCTGCTGGCAAGTGATACACCAGCTTTAAAGCTAGACCACACAGCTCCAGGGCAAAAACATGCATGTACAAGTACATAAAAGTACATGCATCAGCATGTAATATATGCTTGTGTATGTCAAAGGTTCAGAATTAGACAAAGTAAAACCAATGAATTACTGAGGTAATAATTAGTATAAACTTATTGTGCACACACCAGAAAGATAGTTTGTAAACTGGGTGCACTTGAACCAAAACATGTAATGAGTTTCAGGAGTATGTCACAAAGCAGCGTACATAGTGTAAAAGCAGTGACTGTTTGTTCTTCACAGTGATTGGTTACGGCGTTAAAATTTTTAGTGTTACCTCACACTGACCTTGGAAAATAATTCAAGTTCTGCCTATGATTTCCAAAGGCTCAAGCAAGAAATAACCAAGGTCAAGTTAGTCTTGAAAAATAAGCTCAATTAAGCTTTCCTGGCTCTGTCTGCTCAGGGAAGCTTCGAGGTTAGTCCCATTTATTTTTTATTTTAATAACTGTAAGGCTAGTGGCTGTTGCCGTGGACATGCAGGTTCACATTGGATTTGAACAGACAGTAAAGAAACAGCAGAGCCAAAAAATGGGGGGCCATTCCTTTATTAAAGTCTTGCACCGGTGGACGAGCAAACAGGCAGGGAAAACTGCCTCTCTCTCTCTCTCTCTCTCTCTCTCTCTCTCTCTCTCTGCTCCAAAGCCCTGACCCCCTCTCCAGAATCACTCTCAGACTCTCTGAACTCACTCTCCAGATTCTCTAAACTCACAGCCCCCTACCAGCAAAACTGGCTGGGCAGAAATACCCCTTCTCTGGCAAACAATCGCCCCTCCCCATGGAGGCAGGCAATCCACAATTTGCAATCTGCCGCCCTGAGGGCAAGCACCACAGCCTTCCAAAGACTATACACACACAGCGCTGTCCCATGCCAATGCACCAATTAGGCAAAATACAAGCCAGCAAACCTAACTTACTGGTTCCACACTTAAAACACATTGGTTGGCCTAACAAGAACTGTCAATAATACATGCTGTCAATTCAAAGGAAAGAAATTTGTGGGTCATCAAGAATTAGAGAAAGTTTCTAGATGGTGAATAAACTCTTAATGGTGGAAAAGATTTATATGGACAGAGAGGAGTAGAGGAGGGTAGCAAAGTGAGAAAGACCAGTACGGATGTTTGAGTGGACATACAGTAGCAGGAGGAGGGGCCCCAGGTAAAACTGTAGTCAGAGGCCAGGCTGAAAAGAAAATTAGGAAAGGCTTTGTCTGTCAAAAATCTTCTGATGTCTTGCCACCCAAGCACCTAACAAAGATTCTCTCCTTGACCAAACTTTAGTCAGGCTCTTCTAAGCCCTTGGCTAGGCCTCAACTTTGACCTGTAAAGACTTGATCTGTTATAAAGTAGCGTACCTTAATTCCGCGGGTTACATAGAGACACCAAGGCAGGAAACAGAAGAAATTTTAGGAGGAGATTTATTAATAAGCTGGCTACATATGACCTACACGGGGTATAGCTAACCCAAATCGTGCAGTCTTGAATATAGCTCTGAGGCTAGTTACATACACTTGATCACATACAGGTTGGGGGAAAAGGAGGGGGAGCATGACACAATAGTCAATCATTAACAAGCTTACATTCATCTATAGGATCTATTAAAAGGAAAAAAACATTCCTACATATTAAAACTTACAAGGTAACACAATAGCAATGAATGTCGTTTTACATATCAACACAGTAGCTATAAATGTTCTTTTACATATCAAAGACATTCCCAAATCTTCTAGTGTCTACCCCCCATCCCTGTTGCTACAGCAAAATGGTTAGCTTAGGATAAGGAGAGAGGCCAAATGAAAATACTCTTGGAAACCTAACAAGCTAGCCCCCGCTTGTTTAGTTTACAAGTTTTTATACATATAAAGGATTTCAGAAAGGGATGATTATTAGAAAACATATAAAATGTTACAGAATGTAGGTTTTTCAGGCAAGTGGAGTGGCCTCAGTCCCTTTGTCTAGGGGTATATGTTACTCTCAGGACTCCAGGAGGGGAGGAAGAGTTAAAAATCAGTGTAGGATATGTAAACATTGTCTCCTAAAGGATCTTATTGAAGGGGAAGAGGAAGTTCTTTGTTGTCTAGCAAGTAGTGGCCTCAGTCCTTCCAGAGAACTATGATTAGTTACTAGCTTTTGCCCCTTTAATCTCTTTCTCTGTGTTTTGGGTTTGTTTGTTTGTTTCAGAAAGGTGGGGTAAGGGGGCCTGACTCTTCTTTCTAAAATACTGTTAATTTTTTTCAATTCTTCAGCACCTTATCACAGATCAAACACTAAGAGTTTCTAACAGCTCAAAGCCATATCCCTCAGATGACTCTAGTGTGCACCCCCTTAAAGTGCACGTGTGAAAAAACTAAAAATTACAAAAGAAATTTGTTCTGCTCAACATCAAAAGGTAGGACCCTGTACCCTAATCACTGTGGAAATGTTATGAGCTTAACTTTGGTAAGTGCCAGTTAGCAAACCCAGATGGACTGTGTGTGGACAAAACCCTCCTGCTTTTATGTGATTTTTTTACTTCCTCGTGTCTGCTCAAGCCCTCACCATTGCTCCACCCCACTCTCTCATTCTCTAAAATGCCCAGACGCCTCTGTACCAATCAGGAATGGAACTCAAACCTTCGCCCTACATCAGTAGTCACTGAATCACATCTGTTTTCACTGCTTTCACTGAAGTCTAGCTGCACTGAACAGAAAGGAAGCACTCTGTTCAGAACAGCACATAGCTTGTTGGGCAGATGATGTTGTGCTAGTTACATGATGAAGTTTCTGGGCCAGATATACCTTCTGATGCTCAGCTTGGCTGGTGGAAAAAAAAATGGTAGATTTAAGTGCCCACTCATTGCTTCACCAGAAGAAATAGCTCCCAGCATGCCCCAAACAGTATGGAGAAGACCTGATACTATGCTAATTGTTAACAATTTCGTCTCATTTCCAAATTATTTAATTACAAAGATGGTTTACATATATACATATCTTCAAAGCTGGTAATAAAAATTCTCTTATTCTGCATTTGGGAAAGTAAGTAGGTATTGTTTAGGAAAACAATTGTCTTTTATAAAAACAATCTTAGTAATTCTGTTTACAGATATACATTCTCAGGAATGTATATAATCAGTTTCAGAGAGTTATCACATGAATGGTTGCCACAAAATGTATTTATATCAAGTACATTTAATTATTTATTTATATTAAATACCTATTGATACATTTATAAAAATACTTAATTATATTATTTTAATATATACTGAGAAATCTATTACACTCTTATTGTTATATTTATTATATTTAAGTATTTGCATTAAAATAGTATTGGAAAGAAGATAAATTTGTACTTTTATAGTCTATAATAATGCAAACATTTAATTAGTTATTCTTTATTTTTGCAATTCCATGGCAAAAGCATTTATATAATATTATGCAAAGTATTAAATCATACATGGAAATTGATAGCCAACCATGTTTATGTATAAAATAAGAATAAAGTGAGTTATTTTATGATCATAATATTGTTTTGTTCTGTCATTTTAGACTTACATATTTCCAGAATTTTCTACAATGACATGTATTATTTGTATTATTTTAAAAAGTAATCCCAATGTGATTCACTTTAATATACACCCTAACCAAATATACACACTGTCTGGCATTGCACTAAAATCTAGAGTCGTTGTTTGTATCTGGTGTGCTATAGGAATTGTTAAAATATGCAATGCTTGACTGTTTAATCAAGGGTACTGAACTCTTTTTCCCTAGATTTTCAAATTAAAAAAAAAAATAACAACAGCCAACACAACAATAGCCATCCAGTGTGAATGAACCAAAATTACACTTATTTCTTTTTTATTAGATCAGAAAAAAATATATTTCTTGGTGTGCCACAGAATTTTACTAATTGGTCTATGTGTGCCTTGAGATAGAAGTGTTTGAAAATCGCTGATCTAGACTGTATAAGGCACAAATATCACGAGTCCTGCTTTGAATGTTGTCATAGTTCCATGATAGAAAATAGAAATACTTATGAACTTAAGGCAGAAGGAAAATTATTGTCATTAAAGATGCAACTAAAAAATAATATGAGGGTGACTAGAGGAAACATTTATCTGGCTGACAAAGGGGAAGAGGAAAGCATCCAGGAGGTGACAGTTTTCTCTTCTGGGCCCTAAGAGCCTCTTTCTGGTCCACAATGCTTGTTCCCTGTGTCCAGGGAGCAGGGAATCTGCCTGAGTGGCTGAGGCCCACACTCATGTCTTTGACATGAATAAGTGAAGAGCCAGTGAAGACAGAGAATATGTCCTTGCTTGAAGAACAAGTAGACTATGGATGCTAGAAAATAAGTCAATAAATAAATGAATCCTGACTATTGTAGAGGGGTAAAGAATTCTTCAGATTTCATAGATGGAGAGAGAATTGACAAAGATAGTAGTTAATCATTCTATGGCAAAATAAGAAAAAATTGCCACTGGGCCGCATGTCAATGTAAAACCAAACAAAAAACTGCCAGCAAACTCAACAGTAATCACTCTAATCATATTGACTAGAACGGAAGAAAAGAGATTGGAGGAAAAACAGAGATGTAATGTGACTATTCTTTTTCTCATAAAGTTCAGGGGTGGTTATGATAAATTTGTATTTTTAATTTTTCCCACCAACCTCACCTTGAGGATTGGGTTAGAGTTTGAGGGTCTGTCCCAGTTGATTCTGTTAGAGGTGATACTATGTCCTGCTGCTGATCACTGTTCCTAGATTATAATTCAGTTATAGAGGTACCGGGCTTTGGATGGACAATGATAATGTTTTGGTATACATCTTATTTTGTCCACCAGTGTCATCTGACCTCCCATCCTTAAGAAATTAGTTTGCCCTAAATAAAAGAGGAAATTAGACACCACTGTTTTAGTTAATAAGGTGTTTCATTAAATTAGGGTGGTGGATGATAGAGATATTTGCAGTTCTCACTAATTATGAATGACCTCCTTTTTGAAGGAAGTAAGATACACCCTTTGTAGCCAGCCATCGGCCAGTCAGGCTGCTGTGTTTGCAGCTACAGGCCATGTTAACGGACAATCAGATCTGGCCCTCTTGATCTAATCCAACTCAATTAGCAATCCATGTTACTGAGCCTGACTGATAGAAAAAGGCAGCTCAGCTCTCCACCAGGCAGAACCTGGCCTTCAGGGAGGCCCTGGAAGCTCTCAACATCCTGGCAGAAATCAAAGTAGGGCACCGTCACAGAGACAGTGAAACAGGGTCTGGGGCTACCTGGGTATCCTGAATAAAACGTATTTTAATAATTTTTGGTCAACATTATTGTCATTAGTAATACCATACCAGTGATAATATGACAATGGCTGCAATTCAAGAGGCCTTTTTGTCCCATTCTATTCATTGTTACTGCTAAGATTTATGACTGGATTTGTCTGTTTCAAAAGGTCATGGTCTTACCCACCATCATCTATCCCAGCAGGTTAATCAGGCACAGAGGCGTCTGTGTCAGACAACACGAGTTCCCTTAGGAAGGACCACCCATCACAGACACGATCAGAATCAGCAGCTCTTTCCATTAGGAAGATTCAAGTCTATGATCTCCTTGAAAGTCTTTGTTGATATTCAAAATGGTATGTGGAAGGGGGAGATTGATCAGAAGGGGAAATGACTGAGCAAACTACCAACAGTTTTAAGAACAGTTTCTTGAACTATTTTCAGATATGTGTAGCAACTTACACAGCATGGCAAACCAGCATGTAGGAAGAGGAGGCTCACATTTCATGGTATTTAATGAGGTGCCAGAGCAAAACAGTAGGCTTTGCTGTGTTGTTGTTTTTTTAAAAAAAAATAACAAGTTCCTTTTTATAAAAAGTCAAGATGTGTCTTAGTGAACTAAAGGAAAATGTTTCTCTAACTCAGCTGCTCTTACTGACCACCTGTAGTGTTATGCAACAGTGTGTTTAGCACTTTAGGAGAAAGTCCAGAGTGGGCCTCCTCATTCCTTCTGCAAGGGAGGGACTGAGGCTTCGAAGTTTACCACATTGCCTAAGGCCAAGCGGCTGTTAATTAGCAGAGTGCCACAAGGTTCTTATGTCAGTGGCTCCCAATGCGGATTCCCATGTAGCTCACGGCCATTTAGAGAGAAGGGGCTCTGAGAGCAACAAGCTGAGAAGCTGGGACCTTGATCCCTTTTTGATCCGGTTGCTTCTGGGATATGCTCAGATCTTACTATTTGGAATAAAAAAAAATCCCATATATTTGTGTTTATGTGTGGGCATAGAAAGTGGGTGCTGAGTTCATCCTAACAGCCTTTCCCTAGACACAGGTCATTGCTAATGAGACAGACCAGAGTTTGACATTTAGCATTTGTCTTCAAAATATTCTTATTTCCCCACTGTACAAATGGAACGGTGTGATCTGAATGTGTTTCTGCTCTCCTTGTTGGGAGAGAATAGGATTGAGCAGAGAGAAGAGAATAAAGGATGCTCCTTCGTTTTCATTGGCCATTTATGATAAAGAGTTGTGTTCACGTCTGCCTTTAACAGAGACAATTACGATAAACTAAGTTTTGTATGTGGAAATGAAAGATCCAGATTTGCACATTATCCAGTGATTTCTGGGTTGGGGGAAGGAGGGTGGGAAGAATATAGAGATGTCAGAGGGGAGGGATCTTTTTTTGCTTATCAAAATCACCATAAGTGATGCAAATTACCAGAACAAACCAGTGGCCATATAATTATGTTTTCTGCTTCTAACGGTGGCAGTCACTTCAGAATAAACTTGTTATAGAGATAATGGCTCCAATCATTGCCTGTTGATCAGAAAAACAACTCTAAAGCTTTTATCTTTGGAAGGCCAGCTTAAAACAGGCAAAAGGAAACAATGTATTGATAGCTGGAGACTGGCTTTGAGGGGCTGAAGCCTGAAATCAATCATAAGTGTGGCTAGACTACAAGTACTTTAGAGCTCACCTCATGTGTCTACTAGGCTAGTGTTATACAAGATGCATGGGCTGTGGCTCTTGCACATAAGAAGTTTACAATCTAAAAGAGAGGTCTCAAATGTTTGTAACAGTACCAGACCCGTGGTTTTTAGAAAACACAATCGGCGTTACATGGTAAACGTTTGTCCTTAGCCACTAACAAGTATATTACAGTGTGTAAGCTTATAAGCTCCAGAGTCAAGTTCAGGTGGATTTGCATTCCATGGCGGCTCGTTATTAGCTGTGCTTCTTCATGTAAATTATTTACCCCTCCGAAGCTTAATTTAATCATCTGTCAAATGAAGACAGTGTGGTCAGCTAAGACATAGGACTTTTGTAAGATTGGCGTTAGCTAATGCAGGTAATTTTTAGGTGGTCGTTTTGGATTTATGTCCACGTTGAATTCAAGTGTACAACTTTGATATACATAAGAAAACTGTAATGAATATACGTTTTCCTTAGAAACTTTTTCAAAACTTATAGGATAGTCAGGATGGGGGTGGGAGAGGGGAGTATTGGTTCAGTGGTTTTCAGTGGATGAAAAAAATCGGTGCCATCCAGAGTGCTGTTGCCAATAGGACCAATTATAACTCAACGGGCCTAGTGGGAAATGGCTTGCACTGACTCTTCCAGCTCATCTTTTAACGTGATGCCTGCCAAAATGTCACCCTAACTACTGAATCAGTAGCAGATTGACGTGGAAATGTAATTCATCATCCTTGTCTTCCAAAGATGGGATAACACATGAGAACTGGTTGATCTCTCTCTATTGCAGAGTATATCATTCAAAATATAAATATATCTCTTTTTTGTAGAGCATATAATTCAAAATAGAATTCATAATCTAAAAAGTCTTGCCTAATGTCCATGTGCATGGAGAGTCAAGTTCACTGAAAAATTTATGTGCTTCAACCTGTTAAACACTCTTCTGCTGAGATTTTTATATATATATTTCTTTTTTATATATATTTATATATATATTTATATATATATATATTTCTTCCCCTTAGAACACAGTTAATCTTTAGGCTTGTCAGATTATCTTTCCCTGGCTCCTGATGGACATTAAATCTGTCAGGGAGAAACGTTAAATTTGATTCAGTGTCCAAATGGTAGTAGTCTGAGGTTCTGAGTCACAGTGCATATAAAGGTGATATGCTACCCCTCATGTGGCATTTTACACTAGAGGCCCTCCTAGCTCTGTTGTCCCGAGTGTCCCAATTAGAAACGGCAAGATGACTTTTGCCGTACCTGCTCCTATTTAAGGATCCATCTTCTAAAACGGCTCAGTGACACATCGTGCGGGCCACACTGACAAAGACACAGACTCACTGAATTCCTTAATTTTATTTTTTAAATCTCACATTTCTGTCAAGGAGGAAATAAAAGCACTCAGAATCATATGATTGTATGTCTCCAGGGCAAGGGGACAATCATTCTGACAGAGACAAAAAGTGCCTTGAGAAATGGCTGGAAATTGGTTTAAAAACCACCACCCAGGAAACAAGGTAGAAGTATGTTTGTTCCAGGGGGGCAACTTCCATCTGGGGGCACGGGAGAGTAAGGTCCGAAGTGTTCAAGTTCAGGGCCACTTTCCCCTAATACCCTCTATTGTGCGATTAAGGTCATAAGAACTCCTAGAACAAATGCTAAACGTTTGTTTTCCATCCACCTTATCCTCCAAACAGCGGTTAGGCATCAAACTGTGATCAGGGCAAAAAAAAAAAGGACTGTGCTTTTTGAGAAGTATCTTGGGCTACAAGTTCCCAGCATGGCACTTGGCACTAAACAGGTGTTCTCTAGAAGGGGCACCCCCTGTCTTATGGAGGCCATCCTGCTACCCTCCTTCCTAAGTTGTCTTCCTGAGACAATGAAAGAGAGGATGCTGGTTACAGTGATGGAGAAGTGGGCCTGAGGATTCTTAGTCATTGGTAGAAACTGCCTTTCTCAGCAGGTCCGGGTTCAGGAAGCACCTTACTGGTCAGTGAAATGTGCGGCACTGTTAATAAGAAGGAGAACTGTACTATCAGCTCAGTAAGGCTGGGGGAATCTTAGTGTGCTTTCTAGCAGCCTTCCGTGTGCGCAGGCTGGTTGGCTTCGGAGGCAGACCAGCACTGAGAAGGCTCTCCTTCCCTGTTAGTGGGGCTAGCCGGCCCGAGTGTGGTGCTTAGGCAGAGTGAATAATGTCACCTCCTTTACCAGCTCTATGATATACAACAATCTAGTGAGTCCTTCTGATCTACAGTATTCTGTTTTGTTTTTTATTTTCAAAGTGAAACTGGTATCAGCATATTTGCTTGGTAAGGTGGCAGTGAGGATTAAATGCCCCCCTATAATAAATGCGAAATAAGTATTAATACTTTGAATATAAATATAATAATGGCTAATTTTAGGTATCAAGTAGACTAGGCCATAAGAGGGCAAGGTATTTGGAGAAATATTATTTCTGGGTGTGTTTCTGGATGAGATCAGGATTTGTAGACTTAGTGAAGTAATGGCCCCTCCCAACCTGAGTGGGCCTCTTCCGATTTATTGAAGGCCTGACTAGAATAAAAAGCTAAGAAATACTTTTTTCTCTCTCCATGGCTGTCCTTAAGTTGGAATATCAGCCTTCTTCTACCTTTGAACTTGGCCTAAAACTGACATTGTCTCTCCTGGGTCTAGACTTTTTTAGCCTCCATGATTATATATATATATAAAATTGTGAGTGCATATGTATATATATATGTGTGTGTGTGTATATATGTGTACACGCATACACATATATATGCATATACATATATACATACATACATATATACACATACATACTATATATGTGTGTGTGTATGTGTGTGTATATATATACGTAATGAATATCTCCTATTAGTTTTTGTTTTTTTTCTCAGGGAGCATCAATAAATATAAATATTATCACTTGAAATGTTTCACTTTTAAATCCAAACACGCCTGGAGATATGCTATAATAATTTATCAATCTATTATTATAAATCATTATTATAGATTGCAAAATGAGAGGGTGTTTAAGGGATCAGGAGGCCACTGGTAAGAAGTCAGGAGAAGAAGTTACTCTTTTTTTTATTGTTGTTGTTCCAAGTAACACTTTGGACTGTCCTATGACAAAGTTTTCAAAATGTTGAAAAATTTGCGAAGTCACAAAATTTTCCAATTCCTTAAGTAGAAAAAAAGTCCATGTGATGACTGTTACTTTGTTATCATAAATTTATGCTAAAATAAAAATATCTCAAGCTTATAGTATGCTAATATAAAATAAAACATTATAAACTGAACAAAAAATAAAACAATCACAAGAACTCAGATATTAGTCATTTTCTCCAAAGAAAAAGATAGAGAAAAAAAGATTAATGAAAAACTAGACATTTTTCCGTCTTTTAGCTTTGGTTATCAAGACAATTTTAGTGTTTTGAGGTTTTCCAACTGGCTTATTAAAAGACAATAAAAACAAACAAACAAAACAAAACACAAATTATAACATTTTCCCAGACTGGAGTTTCAGGAGGCTTAGTTGAATGAGAATGAACATATGGCTGGAAGTATATGTTCAGAATCAATTCCCTGGTTTCAAGCACCAGATTCAGAACCGCCGATGTGAGTAACATTTCTTTTACTTGTTAAGCCTCAGTTTTCTCATCTGTAAAATTTGAATAAAAATAACAATAATAACTGTGTAGGATCACACGAGAAGTAAATGAGAGCATGCAAGTAAATGCATTTATTTAAATGTTGATATATAAATACTCAATAAATGGTAGCCAATAAATAGTATCAATATTATCATTTAATCACTCAACTAGTAAGTAGATATGTCAGACATAGTTTTACAGTAGAGTCTCGTAAAAAAAAACACAGAAAAACAGAATCTACACCAATCAGATTCTACCCTCATTATTCTAGATTCACCTGCAGACAAAATTTGAGCGAAAGAGCTCAAATGCTTGAATAAAAAAAGATTAATTTTTCTAAAAAGAACTGAAAACTATGAAAACAAAGCCAAGGGAAAAACTAATAGAGCCAGAAAGAAGGCCTCCCAAGGGGAGAAACAGCCCAGTAGAAGCCTCCTCAGTGATCTAAAGAACACTCAAGGAATAATTAAACTCTCCAGAAACAATTATAGACACTGATTCTAGCCTTCTGGTCCCCTCTGCCCCCCCCCCAAAAAAAAAAACATCCATCTAAACCACTGGCCCTCGTCTCAGCAAGAGAGGAAAGTGCTTTATGAACATATAAAGCACTTGACCCACACAAAACAGGTACTTTCTTGAGCACTAATTTTGCTTATACAAGCAAAAACCTATACAGTAGACAAATAGAAGTAGACAGAATGTTCATTAGGATTGGGTATATGCTTGAAGTCAACCTTCAGAACCCTCAAAGAATGCAAAACAATGTAAGAATGTTAAATGCCTCTAACACTTGATTTATCATTACTTCCATACTGGTTAATGGGATCAGAGGAAAATCATCAGAATTAAAGGTAAAAGGGGTTGTTTCTTTTCTTTTTAAAAATTTTTCATTGATTTGAGAGAGAGAGAGCGAGCAAAGGAGAAAGAGAGGGTAAAGCAGAGAGAAAGAGAGAGAAAAATCAACTTACTGTTTCACTTAGTTGTTCCATTTAGCTGTGTACTCATTGGCTGCTTTTCATATGTGCCCTGACTAGAGAGCTAACCTATGACCTCAGTGTGGCAGGACAATATTTTATTCACTGAGCCACCTGGCCAGAACCAGGGGTTGTTATTCTTTATATTTTCTAAGTAGTTAATCTCCAAACATGCCCTATCAAGGAACTATGCCTTTCAATGTCTGCTCTGTGTAATTCCCTTCACTTGAAACTTGGCCAGCCCTATAACTTACTTCTACCCAATAATGTATGGAAAAAGAAGTACATTATGACTTTCAAGGCTAGTTTATAATATTTTTTAATATGATGTCTTGGTTTTTATAAATGTTTCTGCTATGGCCTGTAGGAAAGAGTATGAATATCCTGAGATCAATATACTTTGAGAAATCTCAAGCCAGTCACATAGAGATGCTTTGTGGATAGAAAGATATTCAATCAGTCAACAATTGTCCTACCCACTCCAAATGAAGCACATATGAGTGAAGAAGCTTGGTCTTCACACAGGTAGTGTTCAAATAACTGCAGCTGCTTCATTTGGCATCCCAAATATGAACCACCCTGCTGAACTCAGCCAATGCACAGCTGATAAATTAAATAACATCTTCCTGTTTAAGTTCTCTATTCTCTAAAATGGAGTTTGTGGTAGTACCTACTCTTGAACTTATAGGGAAGATAATTTTTAATAGTAAATACTATATTATGAAAGAAAATAAATATGGAAAGAAAATAAAATGAAAGGAAAGATAAAAGACTCTAAAATCACTTCCTTATTCAAAGGCCTTAAGACAAGTTAGAATAAGGTCTTCCTGTGGTTCAGGATGTTTTTTACTAAAGGAGCTATTTCTCATTCTCTAAGCTTCAGTGAAAATATTGTAAGCAAGAAAAACTTAAATTAAAACACACACACACACACACACACATACACACAAACAGCAGCAGCATCTAGGAGCCTGTGTCCCAGAGACTATTACAGTAGGGTAACAACTGTTTTGGTAAATTGTATGAGTATATGTGTACACATGTTTAAAGAAAACTAATTTTTTCTGAGAGATATTTTTATTTAGGCCACAGTGCCTTAAAGAGTCACCAGAATAGTCTCAAATGAATACAGACCTCTTAATTCTACCCACATTCTTCTGATCTTAGGCCAGAGAGTATTTAGAACATCAGGACTGAAGCACTCTCACAGGCAGGCTGCTTGTGAGACTGGGCCTCACAGTGAGATGGTCTTCAGAAAAGTCCCTAAGTCATCAACATACCCTGTTCTATGACATCTCCAGTCGAACTTGAGCCAGTCCAGTTTGGGGCAGGCTTATGTAAATTTCCTCCTGATTCCAACTGGGATTAAAAATTACAACTGTTATTAAAAGGGGGTTTGGGTATGGAAAATGAGATGGTTTCAGCTGTGTAAGGAGAAGGAAAACCTCAAGTAATTACTACTTGCGTGTGAACCCAAGAGAGATGGCATGGTTAACTCATCACACAATTCCCAGATGTTAGCACACTACCTGAAACATAAGTGTTCAGTAAATACTGATTAAAGGAATGACCGAATAAATTTGGGCTTGTTTCTGTCTTGTATTCTGGGTTAATTTTTACATCTAGATTAGCCTTCTTACATATCTTTTTCTCCGTCTATCATGTAAACTCCATAAGGATAGAAAAATAATAAATGTAGTAATAAGAGCCAGTTGCCATTTATTGCATACTATCATAATAGGCCTTGTGGGAGATACATATCACATATGAATAGAGTCCTCTGTGTAAATTCATATTTGGTGCTGGTCCACTTAGGCCTGTGCTCTTCTGTCTCTGGTCCTGTTTTACTGTTTATCTAAATATCTTCAAAAGCAAAGTTGTTAAAATTGTGCTTATCCTTCAAGGTCCTCCTCGGATGCCAACTCCTTCATTAATAGTTCCCAAATCTCTTTTTACTCTTTAGTATTAACTCTTATATGGAACCTCACTCATTTCACTTCTTTGGTCCTCAGCCCTGTTGCATGGTTTTGTATCTCCATGTTGTGTCCCTCTCCAGACCATAAGGTTTTCACCTCTTATCTTTCTGACTCTTCCAGTATAAGCAGAAAAATCCTTGCCCATAATCAGTGTTTATAATGTCTGTGGTGACTCTTGTCAACCCCCCAAAGCTCTTAGCTATAATTTACCTGCTCTTTGCTTTGACAAAGAAGCTGCGACAACAGCCCATTTCATAATTTCCTCTGACAGCCTCCGTTAATTTCTGACTGGTTTTCGCTCTTTCTAGCTCTTTCAAAAAAGTTAGTCTCCTCCAAAGCTGGACAGATCCATTATATTGTCTTCCTTCTTGAACACACCTCACATGAGGAGTCTATGAAGAGACAGTGTGTTGTATGGTATAGGGAGAAGCTAAGGAAGACATTGCATTACAAGTGTTGGAAACTCAAACCACATTCACTTGAGCAAAGATGGGAACGCAATGACTTCCTTATGAGATTATTTCAAAAGTAGAACTCCAGCCCGAGGCATGTTCCACAGGTTCAGGGGATTTCACCAGATCCCCGATGTCCCGTTTCTCTGGCTTGTACTTTCTGTGTGCAGATTCCTTATAGGTGGGTCTCTCCGCATGACAGCTGTAGGGGCTCACTCCATAGGGCCTTCCTTTATGAATTAGAGCAGGGGTCAGGAACCTATGGCTCACGAGCCAGATCTGGCTCTTTTGATGGCTGCAGCTGGCTCACAGACAAATCTTTATTAGAAAAAATAATAACAATAAATATAAAACATTCTCATGTATTACAATCCATTCATTTCCTACCGCTCATGTTCATGGCTGCAGGTGGCTGGAGCCAATCACAGCTGTCCTCCGGGACAACACCAAATTTTTATTGGATAATGCCTAATGTACAGGGGTCATTGCATACAATATGGCTCTCATGGAATTACATTTTAAAATATGTGGCATTCATGGCTCCCTCAGCCAAAAAGGTTCCCAACCCCAGAATTAGAGAAAATACAAGAGTTCTCTTCCATAGTCTTCCCAGAATGTGCCCACTTGGATCAAGGATCATTTCTGAACAGTGATAGTAGCCAGAAGTTGAGACTATGACAGAACCAAATCATAATGACAGACAAGGAGACAATTTCCTGAAAAAAGACAGTCAAACTTGCACTTTCCAGACATGGGGATGGATATTGTGCAGGCCGAAACTCGAAACACTACAATTCATAAATATACTTTTTTCTGGAAATAGCTTTCATCAGAATTTTTTTGTGGTCTAATTTTATTTAAAATGGTAAAGAACTGATATAAACCAATGATCCTGAAATGGCAGGAATATTGAAATTGAAATAAAAATTCCTCAGATTCTTATCTATAATAAGTCAGTGAGGGCTTTCAATGTCTGAATTAGAAATAGAACATAACATCTGTATTAGGGCAAAGAGCTTACTATACTTCTCAAGTACTTTTTATAATTAGCATTTTTAAAAATTCAATGTTTCCCTCACATTAGCTCGTGAGGGAAAAGATCTTGTCTTGTCTTTTTCACATACCGTATTTCCCCATGTATAAGACATATCCTTTTTGAAAAATCTGAGGTCTTAAAAGTAAGTGCGTCTTATATAGTGGTTGTAGATTTTTTTACTTGAATTTCCTGCTTTTTCACGCAGATGAGTTGTATGAATTTTATGATGAATAAAACTTCAGTTCAGTAACTTTATGTAATACATTTTTTTTTTCAAATTTTGGGCCCCAAAATTAAGGTGTGTCTTACACATGGGGAAATACAGTATTTGCTCAGCTCTTGGTGGTATGCCATATGTTTTTAATAAATATTTGAAAAATGGATTAACATAGATAAGATATGACATAAATAATGCTAGAAACATAAAGTAAATAAAATCAGAATTGTATTCCTCTTGATTCCCTGGGCTTTATTAGAAAAGTAAACCATATACTAAATAGTCAGATAATCTAGATTACAATCCCAGTTTTCCTGTTAACTAATGATATAATCTCAATTAATTATTCATTTTTCTAGACTTTAATTTTCTTTTATAAAATAATAGACTATAATGGAAGATATCTAAAATGCTTTCAGAATTAAAATTGATGATTTAGATATAGAGTGTACCAAAATTTGTCACTTAAAATACAATAATTTCATAGATCAAAATTGGAATATAAAGGATTGCTCTAAAGGTCTAGAACATGCACATGAGATCTTAGTCTTGACACTTTCTGCTTCATCCTTCCCCCCTTTCATTTCCCTTCCTTCCTTTCATTCATGAGAAGTCATTGGGCCTTGAATTAGCCACCCTATTTTGGCCCAATAGTATTCATCTTTTGATATTATTCAAAATCTAGCTATCAGTAAACCACTGTAAGGCTAAGGGCTGCTGCTGTCATGGCCATTCACATGCAGGTTCCCATTAGATTCGGGCAGATGGTAAAGGAACAGTGGAGCCAAAAACTGGTGGGCCATTCCTTTATTCAAGTCTTGTACTGGCCAACGAGTAAACACACAGGGAAAATACTTCCCTTTCACTCAGAACTCATAAAGCTACTGACACATTCTCTGGTTCTATAGCCAGGAGAATCTTCTCCAGTTTCTCCTACAATCAAAGGCCTCACCAGTCTAGTGGAGCTCACAAAAGCCCCTTGCCTCCCTATCTGCACACCTTCTCTTTCTTCAGCACCCTGCATTCTCTCTGCTCCCACTCTGCAAAAATGGCTTCTCCTCTATCCTTCTCCTTCCCCTTCCTTTTAAAACTTTTCTGGCATGAAAACCTCTCCTCCAGTAAACATTAGCATAATAACGGCCCTTCCCAAGCAGGAAGGTAATTTGCAATTTCACAGACAACATCTCTGGCACTGCCAGCACCATTTTTAACAAAAGTGAGCAAACTCAAAAAACACAAATTTTACAAACTCATTTGCCCAACAACCACTATTAATTTACTGCATAAAGTGGTAATGAGATTTTCTTTTCTGATCTTAAACATACAGCTCATGATACATAATGTAATGATAAACTAATTTGCTGTGTATCTTTATCTTAAGACTAGAACTTGGTAACAATATGGTAGCAAAACACACGACGGACGGAGAGAGGTATTTCTCCACTGACCATCTCCTTCCCTATTCTTTTATTCCTCCATGAATGATGGATGTGTTTGTACTTACTTTCCCAAAAGACTTCCTTGCCTTCCACCATTAATTAATGCTATTCTGCCAAATTGACTTTTATGAAGTATAATCCTGAAAATCTGCCTCTCCTCTCATAGCAATTGTTATCTCTACATCCCTGTCCTTTTAAATTTGCAAAGTCTGCAGTATTTTCATTGGTTTAAGACCATTAATTAAATGATAATTAAGTAAAAGTCACAGGCATCAACACAATAAAATCAAGAAAATAGATGACAGCTGAAACTTATTTTTATTATTATAGTTTAGCACGTTGATTTTTAAATCTTGAAAGAAAGGTGATAACAAATATTATTTTATTTGTTCAAGTTTTTCTATTTTAAACCACACTTTATATTTCAGATACTCCTTTGATATATTTCTCATACACCTTTTAGATTCAAGTCCAAGGTTCACTTGAATACTTCCTAGTTACCTTTTTTTTTTTTTGTATTTTTCTGAAGCTGGAAACAGGGAGGCAGTCAGACAGACTCCCGCATGTGCCTGACCGGGATCCACCTGGCACGCCCACCAGGGGCGATGCTCTGCCCTTCCGGGGCATCGGACCAGAGCCACTCTAGCGCCTGGGGCAGAGGCTAAGGAGCCATACCCAGCGCCCGGGCCATCTTTTGCTCCAATGGAGCCTTGGCTGCGGGAGGGGAACAGAGAGACAGAGAGGAAGAAGAAGGGGAGGGGTGGAGAAGCAGATGGGTGCCTCTCCTGTGTGCTCTGGCCAGGAATCAAACCCGGGACTTCCGTACGCCAGACCGACGCTCTACCACTGAGCCAACCGGCCAGGGCCCTAGTTACTTTTAATGCACGCTTACCACTGGTGAAAAGTAATGAACAACTTATTGGCTACAAAAAATACAGTGCTGTAAAATACGCTCTTCTAAAGTCACTAGTTACATATGTAAAAACAATTTCCTTCATGTAATATCTTATATGTACAATAAAAGAATTAAGAAGATTCTAATCTATAGACTTGTCTTCAAATTTTACAGCTCTCATTTCATAATGGTAAAACAGATGAGTTTTCTCATCTGTATAACAAAAGTGAAAATAAAATCTATAATCTAGGATTATGGTGATGATAATATGAGCTAGATAATATGAAGTGTTTTGCGCCAGTTTTATACCACATTCTCAGTGTGGCCATTTTTGTTCTATCCTACTCTTTGTATATCTGTGTAAAAGGCAATTTGTTTTTCCATGGTAACCAAATCAAAGGCATAGAGAATCTAACTTTTTTTTTTTTTAACAGATCATGAGAGCCAGTGCCCTACGCTTGTTCAGTGAGATCCATCCACAGTGTCTACATCCTTGCCATGGATTTTCTCATACTCTCATACCCAAACTTCCTGAATTTGTTTTCTAGCTAACCTGCCTTCATTTCTGTTATTCTTTGCTATTCTTTATTACCTCCTTCTCTCTGGGATGCAGTCTAAAATCGCTTCTCTCCATTGACTTTGAGTGTCTCCCAGAGTCCTGAGCAAAATAGCTTTACATAATTCCTTACATGGGCCACTACAAAGCAACAGGGCTAGGTATATTCTCTGCCTATAACTACCGGGGGTGGGGGGTGGGGGGAAGGCATATAAAATAGAAAGAAAAAAAATACAACTGTTCTTATTTGCTTAAGGCATGATAGTCTTGTGTAGATCTGTTAGAATCTACACTATTGTTATGGGAAAAGTGCATCTCCCCCCAAATTCATATGCTGAAGTGCTAATCCCCAGGACTTCAAATAGGACAGTATTAGGAAATAGGATCTTTAAAGAGGTTATTAAGTTTAAAAGATTGGCCCTTAAGATGGACACTAATACAGTCTGACTGGTATCTTTTATTAGAAGAAATTTGAATGAGACACTAGAGATCTGTGTCCACAGAGAGAAGTGGCCATCTAACGGCCAAGGAGAGAGGCACCAGAAGAAATTAAACTGCCTAGGCTGAGTGGCTCCGTTGGTTGGAGCTTCCCCCTGATATACCAAGGTTGAGGGTTCCATTCCTATTCAGGGAACATACAAAACTCAACCAATAAATGCATAAACGAGTAGAATAACAAATAGATGTTTTTTTTCTCTCTCCTCTCCTCCCATCTCTCTCTCAAAATTAATAAACATTAAAAAGTAAATTAAAGCTATCAACACCTTGATTTTAGAGTTCTCCCTCCATAACTGTGAGGAAATAAATTTCTGTTGCTTAAGCCACTCAATCTGTAGTATTTTGTTGTGGCCGCACTAGCTAACTGACACAGCTATTAATTGACTTTAGCAAGTTTCCATATACAAGGTAAATATAAAAAATAAGTTATATTCTGTTTATGAGAAACAATCAGAAATTGAAATTAAAATTAATACTGTATACATTAGCTTCAAAAATATGAAATACTTTCTGACAAAAGATGTCAGGAAATTGAAATTGATAATAAGTTGTTGAAGGTAAGTAAAGAAGGCCTGCATAAACAGAAGTGCACACCTTATAAATGGGTCAGAGCAGTGGTCCCCAACCTTTTTTGGGCCATGAACCGGTTTAATGTCAGAAAATATTTTCACAGACTGGCCTTTAGGGTGGGACAGATAAATGTATCTTGTGACTGAGACAAGCATCAAGAGTGAGTCTTAGATGGATGTAACAGAGGGAATCTGGTAATTTTTAAAACATAAAACATCGTTCAGACTTAAATATAAATAAAACAGAAATAATGTAAGTTATTTATTCTTTTTCTGTGGACCAATACCAAATGGCCCGTGTACTGATACCAGTCCACAGCCCGGGTGTTGGGGACCACTGGGTCAGAGGACTCAATATTATTATAATTCCTGTGAAACTGTCATTTGCTCATATTTACCAACATATTCAATGCAATCCCAGTCAGAATTTTATCTGAGTTTTTTTTCCCTAGAAATGGACAAGCTGATTTAAAAATTTATATAAAAATAGAGGAGATTTAGTGTAACTAAAATAATATTTTAAAAAAGTTTAAACATTAAATCTATTTGACTCTGTTTTATTAAAAACCTACAGAAATCAAGAAAGTCAAGTATTGATGTCAAGCTAGGCAAATGGATCAAGGGACAGTGACAGAAGACAGTGTCCAGCAGTAAATCCACACATATATAGGCAACTGATTTTTATAAAGATGGAAAGTCAATTCAGTGGGAAAAAGCATAGCCTTTTCAACAAATGTTACTGGAACAATTGAATATCCAAATGTCAAAGTGTGAATATCAATCCATACCTCACACCATTTATAAAAATTACTTCAACATGGATTATAGATCTAAAATTTTAGAAGAATGTAGTTTACTAGAATAGTTCATAAAACTCAAGAAAGCTGTTTACTCACTAGAATATAATTCGGGAATAGCTAGACAGAAGAGGTACTAGAGCAAAGCTCGGGGTAAGGGTGCAAAGCCTCCATGCCTTCTCTAGTCAAGGCCATTCTCCCCAAATTTCCACAAGTTCACCAACCCTCAAGCTCTGTGAACCCTGTCCTTTTGAGGTTTTCTGAAGTTCCCTTACATAAGCAAGACTGATTAAGTCATTAGCTATTGGCAACTGATTTAACCCCAGCCACTCTCTTCTTTCTTGAAGTTGGGAGGCCAAAAAGGGGACGGAAAGATTCAACTCTCTAATGGTAAATTTGGGTCCAGTTAAAACCAACCCTCACCCTTAGGTGCTTTCTAAAAGTCATCTCATTAACATAACAAAACTAACCTTTATGATTTTCATTAGTTAGGAAAACCCAAGTGTTTTAGGACTCATCTGCCAGAAAAGGAGACAAGTTACACACACACAGTCATGTATTTATACACATACATACATATTATTATACATCAGTATATCACAAGAACACTGAAACATTTCAGGTTGATAAATTTTATGTTCCTTAACTTTTTTTTTTTTTAGTGACAGAGACAGATAGGGACAGACAGACAGATAGGGAGAGAGACAAGAAGCGTCAGTTCTTCATTGCAGCAGCTTAGTTGTTCATTGATTGCTTTCTCTTATGTGCATTGACTGGGGGGGGCTCCAGCAGAGCCAGCAACTCCTTGCTCAAGCAAGCAACCTTGGGCTTCAAGACAGCGACCTTTGGGCTCCTGTCCATGATCCCACACTCAAGCCAGTGACCTTGGGGCTTTGAACCTGGGTCCTTTGCATCCCAGGGCGACGCTCCATCCACTGTGCCACCGCCTGGTCAGGCTTCCCTAACTTGTTTACAGTGATTGCTCTGGACATGTACATTTAGCAAAACTTATCCAATTCACACCTTAAACACAGGCATTTTATTGTATGTCATTTGTTTCTCAATAGAACTGATAAAAATGAAGACAGAATGAAGAACTTTTCAGAAATACAAATTCTGAAAGAACTCATTGATAGCAGAACTATACTATAAGATGTATAAAAAGATAAATCTAATCTATGTAGGAAAAAGATTCTATGATATTTAGAATTCTCATTGATAGTGAGATTTTGTGGCACAGAAAAAAAGAATAAAAGGAAGATTTTTTTAAAGCTGTTTTATAGATGCCATCATTCAAGTCATTCTAACACAGTTTAAAAATAGCCTTTTGAAGAATTAAAGGAAAATTGAATACCCTTTATTTATATAATGACTACATGTAGGTTAACTGAAAAGCAAACAAGACATTATTTTCTGACCCATAGCAAGTGGGAAAAAGCTTTGTGTGGGCCTACAGAATGAACAGGCTGAAGAGTATCCTTGCAACTAGCTAGCATGCAACAACATATGTTCCAAGTGTAGTAAATAGAAGAGTGTCAGACACATTTCAATATTCATAGCAATTTATGCTAGAAATGCCCACAGAATTCCCTGAGAAAGAAAATCTCCTTTCATGTAAATGCATAGAATTACCATACCTCTGGGTAATCGATCCATTTCCCCCAAGAAACCAGACCATGGCTGGTGATGTAGGGAGAAAATTCATCTTTACAGGAGAACTCCAAGACAAGATCAGCATAATAGGATGTCAAGGACCTTGCTAAGTAGGCCAGGATTCAGGAACTGTGTCTGGAAAATCAGGCTTAGTGCCAAGAAGCCAACAGGAAAATGCTCATCATATGGGCACGACCAAGGAGGTGGGAAGATGAAGTTGAGAAGGCTGTCAAATCATGGAGACATTTATATCCAGACCACACAACAGACACAACTAATGACAGAACAAGAGTCATTACAGACCCCATGAACTAGCATACTAGAAGTGCTAATGAAATTCCAGCTGCTCAGGAATGTCTCAGGAATTAGTTGGGGCCAGGCAGAAGGTAGAAACCCTCATTAGATTTTAGCTGAAAGGAGGTGACTGAAGTAGGGGCTGCTTCAATGCTCTTTTTGATCAAGTGGATGGAGCTACTTAGTGGGCGAGGCTACCCTCAGTCCATCCTAGTTGAGTGCCTACATTGGATCAGGCATTTTATCCTGTGATTTAATTCTTTCATTAATCCTAAACTGCAGACACCATTATGATCTATACTGCACGAGAAAACTAAAACAACAGAGAAGTTAAGTAACCTATCCAAGGTCATACAACGAAGACAATGCCAGAATCATGATGCCAAGAGGAACTGCCAAATTCTAGAGCCTGCACATTTAGCCACTACATCATAGTGATTGATCCCTCGACTTATCTGGACACCTTGGGCTGGGGACAGGAACACACACACCAGCTCACCAGCACTAAGGGCATAGTCACTCTTTCAATGTCCCATTATTTCATACTAGGACAAGTTCTTTTCTCTTAAAATCTAGTCCTTAGCCTGACCTGTGGTGGCGCAATGGATAAAGCGTCGACCTGGAAATGCTGAGGTCGCCAGTTCGAAACCCTGGGCTTGCCTGGTTAAGGCACATATGGGAGTTGATGCTTCCAGCTCCTCCCGCCTTCTCTCTCTCTGTCTCTCCTCTCTCTCTCTCTCTGTCTCTCTCTGTCTCTCTCTCCTCTCTAAAAATGAATAAATAAAATAAAAAATAAATAAAAAATAAAAAATCTAGTCCTTGGGGCTTTGTAAATAGTAAGTACTGTCTTTTCATTTCACATTCAGAAGCATCTCATTGTTGGACTAGATGTATTTCCTCAATTACTGAAGTTCAATCAGTACCATAAACCCCCCTAAAACATTGTCATCTGTATAAGAGATGAGTATTATTTTCTCCTAGTCCCATAAAAGAAAATAGTAAATCGGAAAAGTTGGAAGAAATAAAGAATATCAACCACTTTGAAGTCTAGAGTAATTGAGAAAATTATATTAAATTGAATTTATTGTGTCTACTTTGAAATGCACCACCAACCTCTTAACCGTTGAAATCAGCATAATGGTGTTGTGATATTGTGATGAGCTGTACATTTTATCCAATAAACAATTTCCAGGAACAGAAAATTTTGTTTAATTTTATTATGTTTTTTTTCCATTATTTCAAACAAAGCAGAGTTTGATAAATTATTTACTGAAAGATAGATAAGAATCCACCACCCCCTGCACACAAAGCAAATTTGATTCAAGTAAATTTCCTTTTGACAAATGACTTTGCCTGCAGGATTTATCAAAGTAACAGGGAATGGCCCTAAAACAGCACAAAACTGGGCCTGTTTTGCATTTAGTCCTTCTGTTGCAGACTGTAGCAGAAAATGTAATTCTTTCCGTGAGGAAGGTAAGAAAAAAAGGATTGGTTTTGTGTTCATCTGACAGTGTGCCTCAACAGAGAGCAAAGTGAAAGCAATAAACGCAAAATTTACTTGAATCTACAATCACAGAAATTATCTTTGATTGCAGAAGAAACAAGATTTATCATTAGAGCTAACTGAGCTTATTAAACCATAACACAAAGTGCTTTCTTGCTTGATAGACTAAAAATTTGAGGTCAGCTTAGAGTTAGAGGGTACCACCACCCCTATGGGATTTGGAATCATAGAAACTACTGTGTCTCAAAAGAGGCAATTATTTACCTGGGCAACACAATCGAGAGATTTTTAGTATCACCAGGAACTGATGATGGACTAGATATAGGGAGAAAGGGGTTACAAAGGCATCAAGGGTGTTTCTAAGTTTATTCAGCATAACAAAGATTTAGAACTGCAAAAGTGTAACACTGAAAACAAATTAGTTTTCAGGAATTCTGACCAAGCTTATAGTTCTGAATTTGTTGCTACTGAATCACACAATACCTGGCTTCTTTCGCTTAACATAATAGCTTCAATGTCCACTCATATTGTAACACGTACTTCACTAATTTTTCTAGCAGAATAACATTCCATGGTATGGATATATCACATTTTTGATTATTCATTTATCAGCTGATAAGCATTTGGGTGGTTTCAGTTTCATGGCTAGTAAGAATAACGCTGCTATGAACATTTGTTTTCAAGAGTTTGTAAGAATAAGTTCTCAATTGTCTTGGGTTTATAAATAGGAATTGGATGTTTGGGTCATATAGTAACTTTAGCTTTTTATCCATGCCAATCCTTTGGGTAAGAGCTTTCTTATGACAATGAAGAGGCCAAGGGACTATTGTAACCCTGAAAGGTAGCCCTTTTATAGCCCATGATTGCTATAACTGCAAATATGCTTTTTAAAAATAGCCCCAAAAGCCCTAAAGAGGGAATAGAGCAGTAATTATTAGAAACTAAATTTCTTTGTATGGAGGTCACTTCTACATTAAAAACAGTGGGGAATAGAGAATTAGTACCATAGCACCTGCTATCAAACAACGCCAACCTAATATTACTAAAAAGACAAAGACTGATCTCCCTTTCAGTTTAATTTTTTAAATAAAAGAGATTTGATTAATGCCTTTCACATGTAACACAGGAAAGAGCAGGTTAGAGTTTGCAGCGATGACTGTCTAAAGATCAAGAGAGAAAATAAATTATTGAGGCTTAAAATTGCACATAGCCTTTCTAGTAAAAAACATCATCTTTATTTCAACCCAGAAGTCAAATGATCCAAAATAACTTTATAAGTGAATTGGCATTTTTATGCCTTTAATCTTTAGTAATTTTTTTGAACAGGTGAAAGATTTTTTCGCTCTTTCTGAAAATCAAGTTTTACATTTTAGATCTCTCCGTGTTTAAAAAAGGAAAGAAAAGTGTCAATATTTCTTGCCCTAAAATGATTTCATAGAGATTAGCCTAAAGCTAATCAAATATGGGCCAGCAAATTAGGGAAGGCTGAGGAGTGACTCAACAACTGTAGCAACTGGCTAAGGGACTGAGCCAGTCCCTGGGCCCACTGATTTTGACTCGAGTCTTCTCACAGCACTTCCCAGGGGTTCTCTTCGAGGTGAATGTCATGACCTCTAGGCTGGTCTCCCTGCTTCCACTCATAGCATTATCCATAAGCCCCCCACACAGTGTTCCATGACATCTGCTTTGGCCAGTTCATGAGCACATGTAAGAAACATATCTGAGGCACCAAAACTATTCTTAAAGGTATTCTCAACAAAACAAGGTCTTGTTTCACAGGTAGGGATAAGAGTCAGTCATATTTGTTACATTGGGGTCCCTGACCTCATCCAAATACACAAGCAGGTTTAGCTTAGAAGGACTGTGGTTACTGTGGTGGGATTAGATGAGATCTATAATTCTTTTTTTTTTTTTTTTTTTTTTTTTTTTTTTTTTTTTTTTAGAGAGAGAGAGAGAGAGGAAGACAGGGACAGATAGACAGGAAGGGAGAGAGGTGAGAGGCATCAACTCATGATTGTGGTACCTTAGTTGTTCATTGATTGCTTTCTCATATATGCCTTGACTGTGGGGCTCCAGCCAAGCCAGTGACCCCTTGCTTAAGCCAACAACCTTGGGCTTCAAACCAAGGACCTTTGGGCTCAAGTCAGTGACCATGGGGTCATGTCTAACATCCCACACTAAAACTTGGGGTTTTGAACCTGGGTCCTCCATTCCCCAGGGTGATGCTCTATCCACTGCACTACCACCTGGTCAGGTGAAATTTGTGATTCTTAACTCTGGCTGAGCCTCAATCTGAAGAATTTTGGAGAAATGCCAATAATCCAGGCTCCAACCCCAAAGTTTCAGACTTAGTAGATACAGAGTGAGGCTTTAGTATCTCTCTTTTTAACAAGAGTCACAGATAATTCCAAATATGATGACACTGCTATTTGGAAACCCCAGATCAAATGGTCTTGAAAGCTCAAGCAAAATCCATTGGTAAAGTTAATGGACTTGTGTTTTACCTTTCTAAAAATCATTTGTATTTGCATTTATTTTTAAATTTGTCTTACGTGTTTTTCTCTGGCTACACATGTAGGACCTTCCATGCCTGACTTACATCATTCCCCATCACCCCCATTCACTGGACAGTGTCTCTACCATGTCAAAGCCAGATATTGATGGTCTGTAGACATGAATATCCCTAAATACGACTACCTCCTCCCACTCCTAAAAAGCTGCCAAAGTAGGCACACAAATTGCCTTCTTGCCTGGTTGCCTTTTATAACTTTCCTCCCTGCCCCCGCCCCCCCACATATCATTTGTCTGTTGCTTCCAAGATTTTATCACCCACTGCACACCATACTCTTCATCTCTGTACACGGAAGGCTGTTTTAGCGGAACTTCAAGAAGGATTGCAGATCTGAATGGAAAACAGTATGGCATTATAAAGCAATAAATGGTATTGTAAAACAGTTTGAATGGTAAAACAATTACACTTTAGATGGAAATATAGATATGTGTCTTCAAAACCATAGGATAGACTAGTGGTTTTAAAATGGACAAAAAAAGTTATTAACTGTAAAGAAAAAAATTTATAATTTGGACTATAGTAAAATTAAGAAACTTTGTTCATTTAAGGACACCACTAGGAGCATGACATCTACCCCTCTCTGTAGGAAAAGGTATTTTACATTATAAACCAACAAAGGGCTTATGTACATAATATATTAATATAGACATCAGCATTCTCCTTGATGATTAGCTAGTCATCTGAGCAAGCATGGCTGAGCTGCTGGAAAAAATGTCTGAATTCTCAGTCCCTTAACTTGTTCCTTCCTGAATATTTTCTAAGGGCTGGGATTATGTAATGTTTGTGAGTAACACTGAATTGGCTACTCTATCTACAAATAACTAGGCCAAGAACTGGTAAGTATAATGAAGACACCCAAATAAAGGTTGAGTCTGACAAGATTCAACTATCTCTGAGTTAACTCAGTGGTGAAATTTCGCTCAGTAGCAGTACTTTAGAGAAAAAGACTTAAAAGGTGCTTTTATGTCTTAGACACAGTTATATGTAGAGAGAGTGGGGATTTAAAAAAATGAGCTTAATGAAAATAGTCATTGTTAACTAACAAATGCATTCTCTTATTGAATAATAGCATTTATTAAGTGTTTACCTAGCATCAGGAATTCTTCTAAGCTTTTTCTGTCTTACTCCTTTCGTCCCCACAATAAGTTAGAGTACTCTAATTTTACTACTGTAGAAACTGAATCACAGGAGAAGTCACTGCAGTTTCCAGGGTAACACGTCTGGCAAAAGGCCAGCCATATACTTTTCAAAATCCTTCCTTCCCTTTCCTTGATCAAATTCTTCTCTCTTCAAATTTCTAGATTCCTCATAGGATTTGGGAACATTTTAAACAAATTGTAATTCTGAAAACAAAATATACCTATGGGTGCTGTAAAAAAAAAAAAAAAAAGGCAAAACCAAGGTTTGAGCTTCATAGTTTAACTCCAGAGCCCCTGTTAATGTGTCACCCATGTTATATATCAGACTAAACTGATAATGGACTACCCATGGAGATCCATGGTAAGATTTCATTGAGGGGGTAGCACTGATACAACATTTAACAAGTGAGTTAAAGTCATCAGGCATGCTGAGAATTTAATTAATACTCAAGAGAGAGTTGCCAGTTGTTTCACTGGTAAACTAATTGATTGACTGTTGAACGACTCTTGTTTTAACCAGAATACAGATATATGGCAAAGGTTTCTAATTTAATAACAACTCTTGGTTGTATGAGCCAGAATCCCAATTCGACCAGGCTTAAATCAACAATAAAATAATTGAGAACATTTGTTAGCACACAGGTATGAAGCTCTTAAGACTCAAACATTTTGTTCATGTCTCAGGTTGGCTTTACATGATGTTGACTTCATAGATAGGCTCTTTTATGGTATGCAAAATAGATTGCGAGGTCCTCTGGGCTTATTATATCTTATGAGGCTAGCGATCCTGGAATAAGAGCCCTGAGTCAGACAGATACAAAGGAATGTTATGTATAGAGGACTAAAGATAAAAATGATAGCAGAATTTTTTCACAAATGGTGTAAGCCAAGAGAGATATTTTTAATATACTACTGATGAAAAAAACAACACAGAAACTGTCAAATTCTTCGCCTAACATTCTGTATCTGACAGAAAGTTATCTTTCAAGTAAAGTAAAATATTTTAAAGATAAATAAAAGCTGAGTGAATTTATTGCCAGTATGTGGTATAAGCAAGGTTAAATTAGACATTCCTGACACAGAAGAAAAATAATAACAGAGAAAATCTGGATCTACCCAAATAAATAAAGAACACTGGAGATAGTAAATGCATAGATAAATAGAGAAGACTTTTATTGTTTTATCATCAACTCCTTTAAAAGATAGTTGACAGAGAAGTATTAGCAATGTGTTATAAAATTTTTAACATAACTAACCGTGTATGGTAATGTCACAAACTATGTTTTCTTGTTGTTTCTTACATTATAAGTAGAGATGTTTAACAATATTGAATATAGAATGTGATGAGTTAAAATTGTATGGTGCAATTATGTATATCACAGAGTCCTACTGGTATACGTGTGTATGTGTGTATATGTGTGTGTATGTCGATGTGTGTGATATGTCTAAGAAAACAAATTGTGGAGATAAAACAGTTTTTAAAAATACTTTAATAAAGCATAGAATAGTAAAAGAGAGAATAAAAAATAAAGACTACAAGAGACAAATATCAAGATGTCAATATAACCCCTATATATTGATTAAAATAAGTGTAAAGATGATCACTATCAGGAGTGAAATATCATTGCAGACTCTATAGGTGCTAATAGTATAATGAGAGAATATTACAAAAAATTACTAAAGTTTCCTTTAAAAGTAATTGAGAATCTCCATTTATATCCAATAGACAGACATATACTTACAGATATTATATAAATTAAATTTGAACTTTTAGTCTCTCATTTCCAACACAAAAAGTCCAGGCCCTGGTGGATTCTCGTGTAAATGCTAACTAACCCTCTACAATTCTTTCTAGAGATTGAAGGGGAGGAGAAAATCTTCTATTTTATGAGGCCAGCCTCCCACTGGCATCAAATTGGACAAAGATACTACAAGAAAAAAAATCCACATACTCAGAAACATGGAAGCAAAAATCCTCAACAAAATGGTACCAAATTAAGTGCTGCAATATAAGAAAAAAAAATAACATTATGACCCTGTTGTGTTTATTTTGAAAGTGCAAGTTTAGTTTACTACCTAAAAAATAATCAATGTAATTCACTATGTCAACACAATAAAGAAACCTGATCATCAAAAGATGATGTAAAACAACAGAAAAAAAGTTAATACCCATGGTCATGGCAAAATGTTTCTCCAGACAGGGGACTACAGGACACTTTCTGCACTTGACAAATGTCAGCTAATGTCACAATCAATTGAGAAAGACTTAATATTTTCTCAAGATCAAAGATAAGGAAAGAATGCCGACTTTCTTATTCAACATCATGTATGAAGGCTTATCATCTCAGTAACGCAAGAAAAAGAAAATGTCAGGAAATTGGAAAGAAAGAAATAAAACTCTCTTACAGATGGTATGATGGTCTAGAAAGTCACAAAGGTTCTACAAAAATGTTATTAGATTTAATAAGTCAGTTTAGGGAACAAGATTGACAGAAACACTCTATTTTATTTCACTGCTAGTACTATATGGATATTAAACATTGAAATACAATACCATTTATAATATTACTAAAAACATAAAATACTTATATATCTAAGCAAGTATTGCAATATTTGTATGCTGAAAACATAAAACATTGACAAAAAAAAGAAGACTTAGATATATGCTCTGATAGTCTGTGATCACGGGTTGTAAAACTCAATATTGTTAAGATATCAGTTATTTTAAATTTGATCCAGAAATTCAATGCAATTATGATCGAAATCCCAAAAAGATTTTGATAGATATTAAATAGCCATTTCTAAAATTTATATGGAAGATCAAAGAAGAACCAACAACCTTTTTACTTAGGAAGAGCCAACAACTTTTTTACTTAGGAAGAACAGAGTTGGAAAACTCAATTTACTTAACGATCTATGCGAGTTATGACTGTCCATGGATGAGCTCAGCAGTGAGGACTGGAAGGCCCAGGGGTCCTAAGGCAGGATAAGGATCTGCACAGTCGGACTGAGGGACTTAAGTTGAAGTCACGTTGATTAGAGGCGCGTCACTGATCCTGGACTGTGTGTATGTGCCCTAGTCCTAGACAAATTCATTGTTCACCTGTGTCTGTTCTGTCCCTGGTGTTACACTCTGGTCTAAACAGAGGTCCTGGCTGAGTCGGGAGGAACAGGTACCCAGACACTGCAAATTCCTTGCGGCTTGCCAATGAAGCTGTGCCTATTTGGGTTATTCCTTCTGTCTTTCTACACACCTTGCTGCCAGGTGTCTACCACCCTTCAAGATGCAATTCAAATACCACCTTCTTCGTGAAGCCGTCACAAGTCTTCTCATATCCACACGAAATGTGTTGACTTTTCCCCCCTGTGCTCCTACTGCACATGTCACATGAAATTATTTTTCTTTCGTTTCTGTTTTCATGTTTTTTTTAAAAAAATAAAGTTTCTAAAAGCAAAAGATTTGATTATTTATTGCTGACCCTCCAGCAGTTAGCATTAGGCCTAACACAGTTGACATGTATTGAAAATAATTATTAGTACAGCTAATAATCTTCAAATATATAAGTATTCTAAGTGCCATATATAAACCGAGGCACAGGAAAATTATACCCCAAATTACGTTACTAGTTAGTATTATATATGATTCTGAGTTTGTTGAATTCAAGAACTCTAAACAATTAAACCATATTATTATTTTACATATAATCCTGACAGCTAACACCACTCTTGCTCCATTGTGGCATCCAGTAAATATGGTAGAGTAACTAAATGAGCACAGAGCAGGGCTTACAGCAACTGCAAACAGATATGATACCATTAAAAATTATTTGCTAGGCCCCGACCGGTTGGCTCAGTGGTAGAGCGTCGGCCTGGCGTGCAGGAGTCCTGGGTTCAATTCCCGGCCAGAGCACACAGGAGAAGCACCCATCTGCTTCTCCAACCTTCCCCCTCTCCTTCCTCTCTCTCTCTTCCCCTCCCACAGCCAAGGCTCCACTGGAGCAAAAAGTTGGCCCAGGTGCTGAGGATGGCTCTGTGGCCTCTGCCTCAGGCGCTAGAATGGCTCTGGTTGCAGCAGAGTGATGCCCCAGATGGGCAGAGCATCGCCCCCTGGTGGGCATGCCGGGTGGATCCCAGTCAGGCGCATGCGGGAGTCTGTCTGACTGCCTCCCGGTTTCCAACTTCAGAAAAATACAAAAAAAAAAAAAATTTGCTCGTACATCAAGGGGACAAGTTTCAGCACATTGCTTTTGACAAAAGTTAATGGACAGAAATGGGAGTTTTCCTTCTCGTTTAAAACAAGTCTTTCCACCCTTTGACTTAAAACATCCCTTTAGTTTCTGGTGGGGTCCTAGGCCTGGAATTGAGCTGAAGAGTTTCAGACCCTTACAGGTAAGAAGTTCAGAGGATAAAGGTGATGAACCTGTGCTCCCTGTGTGTCCTGGACCTCTGTACCTTGCTAGCAACTAAGGAGCATTTCATTTCTCCAGTTTCCTGTCCTAATGGCCTGCATCAGGGACAAGTCAGACAACTAGAAAAAACCACAGTGCAGAATTTTCTCTCCTCGATGGCTATTGTATCATCAAAGAAATTCAGCAGCATCATTAGGAAGAGACTTGAGATAATACAACCTCAGAGGATCCAAGATACAAAAATCTCAGAGTTTTGTTTGTTTTTTTTTCTTACCTTACTCTCGGGCAATCTAATATTCATTGCCAGATTACCAGGGGCAAGATATTTAGGCAACATGCCTAATCATTTTCCTTATGCATGTCTATTGTCATAAGCCTTTATAAAAATGAGAAATAAAGAATTATCACATTTTTTAACCCAGCTTCCAATTTCCCCAGAACAGCTTGGATTTTTGCTTTAGACACATCTCTGACAGAGTAAAAATGCTGAAATACTCTTTTTTTTTTTTTTAAGGATGGTTGGTACAAGTACTTGGATGTAATGCTAAAGTGACCTCTGATCCCAAGCAACATCTGGCAATTTATTCACTCTCTATATCCTTTATTAGGCTTAACAGCAATTTGATGGAACATGCCATAACTGGAATTTAGTAAAACTACGTGGAAAAAGCAAGGATATCAGTGTCTGAAATGCATTACTTACTTAAGCAAAAAAAAAAAAAAAAAAAAAAAAAAAAACAGCGTAGGCTACCTTAACCTTATATAGAAAACCACCACTATCTGTTAGCAAGATGGGCCAATGAATCAGCATATCACTTCCTTTCTACTAACTTTTATTCCTTCCTATCAGTGTAGACTCTCCATGAACATCATGTATTATTCCTGTGTACTTTTACGTTAATTCTGCTTTTACATTTGGTTTTAGGTTAGTGAAGAAGTTGGCTTTACCCTTTTAGATTCTAGAAAATTCTTAGACACTGAGACAATAGGAAAATTTCCTTCAAAGAGCTTACAACATGGTTGTGGAACTAGACACCTGCACATTAAACAGTAGAAGAAGGATGATTACAAAGCAAGTGTCAATAAAAGAAAATAAGGCACTCTAAATAAAATGCATGCATTGGTCAATTAATTAATCCTTATTTGCTATCCTTGTAGCTTTTTCTGCCATCATATTATTCTGTTTAGAGTATAAAATTTTTGAAGCGGAGGGAGGGAATAATAACAACCTGCAAAGACACATATAACTTATCTCAATAATAATCATTTCATTGTTTTTATTTGTTCAGTGATTACTAAAATAAGTCCTTAGTAAATTGAAATGATGCAGGACAATTCATCTTAGGGTACATTCCACGCACAGCTTTAGAGATTCACAAATAGTGATGGGACTAATGTTTTCACTATGCTTAGTGATTCCTTGGATACAAGGTGTTATTTTAATATAAGATCACAATAATGAACTGGAACTCTGTGTGTCAACAGATATTCACAGACTCATAAGCACAGGTAATGAGGATCTGTTACCATAATGAATACTCTGTATCAGGGTTTAATTACTGAGGCAGAAACCTGGGCTTTGATGGTTTTTTAATAGAGGGTAGAATGCTTTTCTAATTAAGCATTTTTTCATTTAAAAAAGCTCATTAACCACAACATTCCACAGAGCAAAAGATCCTCCAAGAGATTAGAAGTAGAGAAATGCAAACTATATTTTCAATGGAAGCCCTTGTCAGAATTTGCTACATTTTCCCTTGATGCCAATATTTCTCTTACCCAATAGATCGGGGTCCCCAAACTACGGCCTGCAGGTCGCATGCGGCCCCGAGGCCATTTATCCGGCCCCTGCCGCAATTCCGGAAAGGGCACCTCTTTCATTGGTGGTCAGTGAGAGGAGCATAGTTCCCATTGAAATACTGGTCAGTTTGTTGATTTAAATTTACTTGTTCTTTATTTTAAATATTGTATTTGTTCCCGTTTTTTTTTTTGTTTTTTTTTTTACTTTAAAATAAGATATGTGCAGTGTGCATAGGGATTTGTTCATAGTTTTTTTTTATAGTCCGGCCCTCCAATGGTCTGAGGGACAGTGAACTATGTAAAAAGTTTGGGAATCCCTGCAATAGATGGTGCCTGGTACCAATTTGCCCTGCCCTCACTGTGCAGAATACTAGCCTGTGATGCTTCTGGAAAAATAGAGAACTCTGTATTACATGGGACTAAGACAATTTGGTTGCCACCAACTCTAGAAGATTGAATTCAACTATGAAAGAGCTCGAGTTGAGCCTATTTCCTCAATGGCCCAGAGAATTTACTATTCTTCTCACAAATCTCTAGGACCCTGGGTGATGACTCAAAGCCAAATGATCTTGAGAGTTCCCAACACAGTTATATTGAAAAAAAAATACAGATAGAGTATATAAAAATATATATTATTAGTAGATATATATTAAATATAAATATATATATGTATATATAGCAGCAGAATTAAGGAGGAAGAGAAGAAAGAGAAAGAAGAGAAGGATGAGGAATAGGAGGAAGAGAAGGGCAGAGAATAGTCATGAAAGTCTCAGTAAAAGTGCTGCCAAGTATCTTTGCTTCATGAATTCTGCTCTTATTCACTCTCCTGATAAAATTTAGAAAAAATATCGTTTCAAAAATTCATTAAGGATAGAGTTTTCCATTCCTTCTACTTTATACTTTCATTGACTCTCTTAGTTATCATCACATATATTAAAAAAAGAAAATATATTTCTACCCTATTAGAGTTGATTAATGTTCTTAAGGATATTATTTCAATATTTGATTGTAAGAAATAAATGCTGTTGAGAGAGACTCACCTCAAAATGAAGAATAAAGCAGGGGTTATATTTATGATTATGAAACATGTACAATGTAGTTTAAATATGCAAGAGAGCTATAATTTAATAATTCTGTGTGATAAAGAGTTCTTTGGAATAATTATTCTTTTATTATTAATAATCACCACTTCTTTTATAGAGATGAATTACAAAGTTTATCTGGAGGTTACACTTTTAAATAGCCAGATTCCGCCTGACCTGCGGTAGCGCAGTGGATAAAGCATTGGAATGACCTGGAAATGCTGAGGTCACCGGTTCAAAACCCTGGCCTTGCCTGGTCAAGGCACATATGGGAGTTGATGCTTCCAGCTCCTCCCCACCTTCTCTCTCTGTCTCTCTCTCCTCTCTCTCCCTCTCTGTCTCTCTTTCTCCTCTCTAAAATGAATAAATAAAATTAAAAATATATATATATATTATAAATAGCCAGATTCAAAGCAACTATAAAAAGACTCTTGGAGACTAACACAATTGGAACTCATTCAACAGTTCGTTTTCATCATAATGTTGTTTTCTTAGTAAGTAAAAAAGGGAAGGCAGGGAGGACCTGTTGCATCACCCGATCCAGCAATAGTCTATTGGCAATGCGGAATTATCCTCTACATTAATGTCTGAATGATTTCGGTAAAACTGGTTTAAATATCTAAGGAGACACACTAATTTCAGTGTTCTTTCTGCCCACCTAATCTTATATTTAGCTTCAATCTCTGTTTCATCTCAAAAGTAATGGCCATTCTGCCTCCCCATTCATTCCCTCATTAAAAAGTATAAAGAAAGGAGTTTGCTGAGTGAAATACATTTGACTCATAGATCAAGGGAGTATCTGAGAGTACATAATGCTTTTGAGCTTCAGCTCAAATGAAATAGGCATTATTCTATAGAGGAGCTGACAGAATAAGATGCAGCCAGAGGAAACCGGAAGGTGTATTGCAAGGGGTCTAGGAGTCTCATCTTACTGCCAGAAATAGAACTGCACAAGTTAGGCGTGTCTTTCTGATGTTATGCAATTCAATACTGATACTCACTGTCATAAATCCAATCACAATTGCTCAGATGGCTGCAAAGGTAATTAAACAGTGGGGGAAATCAAAATTCTAAAGACTACTATAAAAAGTATCATGACCTGAATCAATATCTACCATTAAGATTTCCTAAATGCTAGCCATGACCAAAATAAGGTTTGTTACTGTTTTCTTTTTCTAAGTGAGAGATAGACAGACAGATAGGGACAGACAGACAGGAAGGAGAAAAGATGAGAAGCATCAACTTGTTGTTGTGGCACTTTAGTTGTTCATTGATTTATTTCTCATATATGCCTTGATGGGGGAGGAGGGGTTTCAAGCCGAGCCAGTGACCCTATACTCAAGCCAGCGACCTTGGGCTTCAATCCAGTGACCTTTTGGCTCAAGCCAGCGATGACGGGGTCATGTCTATGATCTCATGCGCAAACCAACGAACTCGCACTCAATCTTGTAACCTCGGGGTTTCCAACCTGGGTTCTCAGCATTCCAGGTCAACTCTCTATCCACTTCGCCACTTTCTGGTCAGGCTGGTACTGTTTTCTATGCTATTAATCCCTGATTTCTCTCAATACTAATTTCTACACCTTCTATAGAAAATGACAGATCCTTGCCCACTGTGCGACTGTAGCAGACACAGAAAGGGAAGAATAAAGTAGGAAGGAGAGAGAGATCAGGGAAAGGCAGAGAGAATCTGTGAATTCTACATTACAAGTATTTTAGTTGGCATCCATAATAAGCATGCCTTACTGTTTTAAGTAGTTATTTTCTGACATTCTTAGCATAGGTTTTTGTTTTTTATATAAAATTAAATTTTGTTTAAACTAGTGCCACAATTCAGTGAAGCAAATGTTTAGAAATAAACTGGAAGGCATGTTTAATGGATGCTTTTGAGAAATTTTCAGAAATAACTAGGATGCACTTTAATATAAGAGAGGGCTGAATCATTGCCACCTAGAAGCAGTGGTCATTGGGACTTGGACATGAGCTGCAAAGTATAGAATGGTGACAACAATTCCAGTGCCATGCGGACTTTTCCTGTAGGGAAATTTCCTGGACTCCTGCTCCCTGTGACAGCTCCTAACAGACTGAACTGTGGTTGGGTTGCATTTTTCAGGGATTTGGCATGGTGATGGGGCCAACTTGGACTTGGGGAACATGTTAAGGACACTACTCTTTTAGGGATTCTTGCTGTATTGGCCAAGAGTTTGCTTAAAGGTTTTTAATCACTGTAAAAAAAGTAGAGGACTGGATGAAGAAGATGGGGCACATATACACCATGGTATATTATTCAGCTAGGAGAAATGGTGACATCGGATCTCTTATAGAGGAATGGTGGAGTCTTGGTAGCATTGTGCGGGGTGAAATAAGCGAATCAGAAAAAACTGACAGAACTAACTGACAAGATAACCTGGAAATGTTTTCTTTGAATGTATGTACCCTGATTTATTGATGTCACCCCATTAAAATAAAAATTTATTTATATAAAAAAAATATATAAGAGAGGGCTAATGCATAGCAAGAAAGCTGATGGGCACTGGCAGTCATTGTGAGTTCAACAATAAAATATTAATAGGCCCTGGCTGGTTGGCTCAGTGGTAGAGCATTGGCTCAGCATGTGAATGTCCTGGGTTTGATTCCCAGTCAGGGCAAACAGGAGAAACACCCATTTGTTTTCCACCCTTCCCCCTCTCATTTCTCTCTCATTCTCTTCCCCTCCTGCAGTCATGGCTCAATTGGAGTGAGTTGGCCCCAGGGCCCTAAGGATGGCTCCATGGCCTCCACCTCAGATGCTGAGAAGAACTCTGATGCTGAATAATGGAACAATGCCCTAGATAGGCAGAGCATTGCCCCCTAGTGGGCTTGCCAGGATGATCCTGGTCAGGGTGCATGCAGAAGTGTATTTCTGCCTCCCTGCCTCTCACTAAAAAATAAATAAATAAATAAATAAATAAATAAATAAATAAATAAATAAATAGAAGAAAGAAAAAGATGTTAATAGGATATCATTTGTTCTCAAAACTCCTTGAGGTCAGGGATTTGTTCACTTTATTATGGCATCCCAATGATAGGAATTAACATAGAAAGGCATCAGTAAATATCTTTTCATGAATTAATAACTATAAATTGAATTAATAATATACATTTACATTTATATTATTCAAGAATATCAAGTCTCTCACTTTAGTTCAGTAATTTTTTTTTTTTTGTAGATAATTTGTTAAATATCACCACTCAAACCATGCCTTCATTCTGTTCTGGAAATTCCTATTGGGATAAAAATAACCTACTTCTTAACAGTCCATGAATTCAGGCAAGAATGTGACAGGAATCTAGAATAAAAGAGGTAAAACTTATTTATATCAAAAAATTAAGCTGACTTGATAAAATTATGTGGGGTTGAATCTTCAATGTTAGAAATAAACTCAGACAATATCCTTGAATACCCATCAGAAAGGACTTTACATAAAACCTTTAGTTACTATTGTAAATTTGGGATTGTAAAGGAGTAGAGAAAATTTGTTTCAAAGGAAGACTCAGTATGGTTAGAAGAACTATCCAAAGATACTATCAGGTCAGACCTGAGACCTCCAGGTGGCAGGCACTAGGAAGTCACAACAGATGTTCATCAAATTGCCTTCAATGGCAGGTAGTTCTGGATACTGTCAGTCATTGATTGGTGTTGCTTAGAAGAATATAAAAACATCTGGCAGAGCTGAACTTCTCAGGATAATGAAAAAGTGTCTGATCCATGTCCCAGGTTCTAGTTGCTAAGTCTTCCCTGAGATGGCATTTAAATGTTTTCAGGAAATAAAATGTTAGAAAATAGTTTTAAAATATTAATTTGAAGAAGGACATATATGACCCACTTATCTGCTTGATCTTCCTAAGACTATACAATATAGAGCTTACAATAGCTACTAAGTGAACAAGATCTAAAAAAATTCACAGTCGGTGGTCACAAATTTTAATAGATGTGTAGCAAATGAGTGGGTCGATGAGCTTTGTTCCAGAGTTTCTCATCTGGAGGTTTGGAAGGGGTATGAAGGAATTTCCTCGCTCAAACCTGCCTCCTGTTATCCTTCCCTTTCTCCTCAATGGAGACTTAAATTGAAGTAATACTTGGTCCCCTGTCCTTGCTCCCCGATACCGAGGATAAAACCTTGTTTAATCCACAAACATGGTCACCAGTTTTCTTTCTTAAACAACAGTTAAAAATTTTAAATTAGGGTCAAAGTTAGTTGCTGATATTCTCTATTGAGGAAGGGCAGAGGGAGGAGATTCCCTCAGAGCATCAGGGAAGAATGTGCATATAAATGAAAGCAGCTCTTTGAAGTTGTAATGGAGAAGAGACTGCTGAGTCACCAACGAATGCAGTTATTTTTAAAAACATAACATATCCATCACCTAAAGTCAGATTGTGCTCCTCCTCCTCCCCCTTCCCCTCTCCCTGTCTCGTACCCCCCCCTAACCACCACACTCTTGTCCATGTCTCTTAGTCTCGTTTTTATGTCCCACCTATGTATGGAATCATGCAGTTCTTGGTTTTTTCTGATTCACTTATTTCACTCCATATAATGTTATCAAGATCCAACCATTTTGTTGTAAATGATCCGATGTCATCATTTCTTATGGCTGAGTAGTATTCCATAGTGTATATGTGCCACATCTTCTTTATCTAGTCATCTATTTTTTTTTTTTTTTGTCTGAAGCTGGTAATGGGGAGACAGTCACACAGATTCCCGCTTGCACCCGACCGGGATCCACCCAGCATGCCCACCAGGGGGCGATGCTCTGCCCATCCGGGGTGTCGCTCTGTTGTGACCAGAGCCACTCTAACGCCTGAGGCAGAGGCCATGGAGCCATCCTCAGCGCCCAGGGCCATTTTGCTCCAATGGAGCCTCGCTGCGGGAGGGGAAGAGAAAGACAGAGAGGAAGGAGAGGGGGAGGGGTGGAGAAGCAGATGGGTGCTTCTCCTGTGTGCCCTGTCCGGGAATTGAACCTGGGACTTTCGCACGCCAGGCCGACGCTCTACCACTGAGCCAACCAGCCAGGGCTATCCAGTCATCTATTGAAGGGCTTTTGGTTGTTTCCATTAGAATTAATAAAAATTTATTTAAAAAACCATAACAAAGCATGACCAAGGGCAATGAACCATTCAGATGATGAAGTGGTCGCTGCACTCCGTTAAAAATGAGGTAAAGAGAGCTTAAAAAGTTTGTCTACTGTCAAGTCGCCTTGGTGATTTATTCACAGGTACTCAATGCACTTATTCTTCTGATTCTGCTGAGAGGTAAGCAGCAGTGAGAGCTGAACTATTTAGCAGTTAGAATGGCCTGAGTACTGACCACTCAAAAGGGATGCCAGCCCACAGCTCTGGGAAGAGGAGCGGCGGGGGGGGGGGCGCTTTCAGGCTCTGGACCTCAGACTTTGAGGGAGGAGCAAAAGCAGCCACCAGCCCCTGTAGATAGAACAGTAGAGGTTGAGGCTCAGGCATTGACTATTTGCCAAATGATGGTGATATATTGTAATATTTCAAATACAGGGATGGCCATGACGATGTATTCTGACTAAACATCTGTCCCATGGGAGCATAATACACATGCTCATTTAGCAGAGGAATCAGTGGACCAGATGAGGCTTGTCAGGCATTTCACAGCTAACAACGAAAAGAAAAAGATCTGGTTCTTAGTTGACTTGTATATCATGGAAAGAGAGAGAACTAAAGATTGACCCAAAGGTTTAACGGCATGAGAACTTGGAAGAATGAAATTCTCATTAACTGAATGAGTTTGTAGAGGGCAGGTTTGCAAGGAAAAGATCTGGGGTGGTGATAAGCACTTGCTTTTTGACATTATTTTCGATGCCTGTTAGACATTTACTAGATATGTCAAAGAGAAGAGCAGATATAAGAGTTTGTAGGTATGGGAAGGAGTCTAGATTAAAGGTAGAAATTAAGGAGTTTCTATCATGCATAAAGTTACAAAATTAAATAAGCTTATCCAACAGAAGAAAAGAGGAGTTCCTATTACTGAATTCTAGGGTATTTGAATACATGGGTATTGAACAGCAATCAGTAAAGATTAAGAAGTCAACGAGGCAAGGGGAAGAACCCAGGAGTGTGGTGACCTGGAATCCAATAGTAACAAGTGTTTCATGGAGGACTGGTTTGTTCATAAACCACCGCGAGGGTGACCTTATAGTTTATCATTCAGACTTGGATGCATTGGAGAGTGAAAGTGAATGCTACCAATAATTAAACAAGACAACAGACACAAATCAGGATTGTCCCAGGATAGGGTGCATTGTCAAATTGTTTATAGAACAACTTATCTTAGATGGACTGAGAATTCATGATTTGGTTCAGCTAAGTAGAGATCGTTAGTAGCCACAAGAAATGTAATTTCAGAGCATTGGTGGTGAGAGGAGAATGCTCAGGAGGAAACAGACAATGAAAACAAAGGACAGTGAATACAGACAACTTGCTCAACGGATCAAGGGAAGGAGACAGAGGGGAAGTGAAGACAAACAAAGAGTGCTTTTGTGTGCATGTGTACATGCATGTGCTTTTGTAAGTGGTCTTTTTATTTAACGGAATAAATTGTAAGCCGTTATCCTCAATTTCCAAGTGGGTATGGTGCTGTCACCATGCCAAAATGCGATCTGCATCCAGGAAAGAGATCATCCAGATGAAAAATCTGCAATGGATTTAAGTGACTGGTGGGTCATACATTACACACAGATACTTAGTTCTGTAAGCCTGCACGGTGCCATTTGGAATAGTTTGTTGCTTACCTCTAGAAGCAGGATTTAGTGCCTTTATGATTATAAAGCTCCCAGTCTCCGCAGGACCTAAGATGCTATTAGTTTGACATGAGAGTGCACCCTAATAACAATAAAACTCACCAGCCTGACTAACTTGATCATTCAGGAAAGGCTGAGAAGGCAATATTCCTTAAATTCTAGACACCAGACAGTAAACAGACATGCAGGGAGGCAGCTTAGTTAAGAGCATGAATAGACTCTGCAGCCAAATTGCATAGGTTTGAATCCTGTCTCCAACACCAGTTAGCTATGCAACCCTAGGAGAACTTGCAAATTTCTCTCTGACTCAATCTCTGAACTATAAAACAGAAATCTCACAACCAGCTGTAATTCTTGTGAGTACTGAGGAGGTAATGCTGATCTGTGTTTGCAAACATATCTGAGAAGAAATAAATTCTTAATTAGAGTGAGCTACAATAATTTGAATGGGGGATTTTGCATGGTGAATTTACACAGTGACCTCAGTCTTTCTATCAAAGAACAAACAGGTTCTTATTTCTAGTTCCAATTCAAGGTTGCTTAGATAGCATCAGGAGAGCAGCGTAATATTCATAGTGGTTAGAGCCCAGGTTTGGGAGTGAGAGAATGTTCAGCAAATCCCGGCTCTTGTCTCAGCAGTGGAACTTAGAGTAAGATACTTAACTACTTAAGTTTCGGTTTCCTCTTCAGTAATATTAGATAAGAGTATAAACTTGGCACTGTTGTTATGAAGATTACCTGGTAGACTTCATGGGTAGGGGTATGATTCTTTGATATTAAATTAAAGGTGCTTATTTTCAATTCTTTTTTATTTATTTATTTTTACTGTATCTTCTTTTTATCTCCTCTCCCATTCAAGGACACATGGAAGTATAACATGTGAACTATCTTCAGGGTACCCACAAAACAAGAAGAAGCAGGAGTCAGATCTCAACCTTTTAGCTGCTGGTGACATTTGAGCAAATCTGTTGTCATGATTTTTTATAACAGTCAGGTGTTTGGAAAGAAAAAGGAATCTTATTCTTTCTCCTCTGCATCCTAATTTTGCTTATTTAATTTTAATTTCAAATTTTGGTTTTAAATATCAAGAACCGATGGCCTGCAAAGCACAGAGTTTAGAAGATAAGCTACTAAGTGAGAAGTAAAATGCATATGAAACAATTTCTAACCCAAAGGGGATAATTGATAAAATAAAGGGAAGTAAAGAATCAGAAGAAAGTGACAGAATAAAGAATCAGAAGAAGGTTTTAGAAGTTGGTGTTCTCTAAACTTTAAGTAAAACAGTACCCTACACACACACACATACACACTTCCCAAGACAAAAGAAAGCAGAATATCACAAAACAGAATCGCAGGAGACAGCTCCTCATAGAGAATCTTTAAGTACTACATTGTCTGAGTAGCAGACTGTCAATGCCCGAAAGGGCTCTCTAGGCAGCGATATAGGAGAGCTGTCAGTGTAGTCCTCCTCCAGTTCTGTATCCGCAGAGTCTAGCCAAAGGGGTTTGGTCCCAGGGCGGGCAGTGAGAGGATGAATTTAGATGTACCCTACGGCAGTGGTCCCCAACCCCGGGCCGTGGACCAGTACCAGTTCGTGGGCCATTTGGTACCAGTCCGCAGAGAAAGAATAAATAACTTATATTATTTTTGTTTTATTTATATTTAAGTCTGAACGATGTTTTATTTTTAAAAAATGATCAGATTCCCTCTGTTACATCCATCTAAGACTCACTCTTGACGTTTGTCTCGGTCACGTGATACATTTATCCGTCCCACCCTAAAGGCCAGTCCGTGAAAATATTTTCTGACATTAAACCAGTCTGTGGCCCAAAAAAGGTTGGGGACCACTGCCCTATGGCATTAACTCCAATGGGTTTCACCATCTTGGAGTCCTTAATTTTCAGAAATTTTAGAGCCAACACCCAAAAGCCTAATTTTGGAGTCAGAACCCCATAACCTTCAACTTTCTTGAAAATAATAATAGTACTTAGAGGTATGTGTAAGGATGTTATAATACTTTTAAAGGAAGTAGCACAATATAGGCATGTGTTAAATTTTCAAAAACTAATAGCACTTTTTATTTTCTTAAATAGGGACTAATAAGTGTTTCTTTATAATCTTCTTAGGCAGAACAAGAGCAAGTGGGCCTTCCACTAATTCTGGTCTCAGTCTTCTGCCAAGGATAAGTTTGGTTAACCTGATTGTATTGAACATCAATTTCTCACAATACATTATGAAGGGTATACAAGGAATATAAATATCCTTGGCAATATTGGGCTAATGTGCACAATCACAAACTAATTGAATGAAATAATAAACTATTATAATCTCCAGGCGTTCAGTATTTATTCTGCTCCCACTGAACACCTATCAGCCATTTTGTTAGGGATGAAAACATAGCGAAGGATAAAACGCTGTCCTCACTCTTAAAACAGAGAACTAAACAGTTCAACGTGTCAGAACTTAACTTCTGTTGGGCCCTAGATCCCTGCTAGAATCTGAAGAAACCGAAGATGCTATGGGATCTCTCACTAGAAAATGTACTTACTTATATTTGCCCTGAAATTCTAATACATTTTATAAAATTTCCTGTTAAGGAATCAAACAATATTGTGAATGTTTGACCACAGTTATATGCTTAGAAAATAATGAGAAGGTGTCCCTAATATTACTTGGGTATAAGCAAATGTTCCCTAGAGATGTCACCTAAACTGAGTCTTAAATAATAGCCAAGAGTTAGCCTGACAAAGAGGGCGTGAAGAATACACCCAGAAGACAGGAGCATAGTGCAAACACACAGCCTCTGACAACAGCATGACAGGTCAGTGAAGCTGGAGAAATAAATACAGGCCAGGGCTAGGGAGGGGGAGGAAATCCAAGTCACGGTGAACTTGCTTATTAGGAAAAATATAGAGTTCAAATTATTTTTATCAATTGAGAATTTTGATCTCTTAAAATGTGTACAGAATTCTAGTTTATAAAAAAGATTTTTAAAAATGTTTCTCGTGTTGAATTGGTATGTGTTAGAGGGAAACGCAATGTACAAACATATCATCTGTGAGTGAAGAGCTCAATTAAAAAAATAGATCTCACTATTTATCTGGTTGGAATGGATTTGAAGGAAATAGAGTTGCAAGTAGAGCAAACACTAGAGACACTAGCTGTTGTTCAGGCAAGAGGTGATAAGGTCCTTGCATATGCGTTATCCTTTACCCATTTTTTAAAAAATTAATAACTAAATCATAAAGATAGTATCTCTTTCCTTCAATATTTAAAATCACATTTTTCCTGGATAATGTCTGTCTTCAAGTCTCTCATGGCTAATGCCTATAGGAGATGAAATAAGAATACATGAGTTCTCATGTTAGTTGTAAAAGGACCACTGTTCAAGGCCAAACCTTAGATATTATTATCCATAACAGGTGACACTATTTTGGAAATCGGTTAACTTCAGTTCTCCTGTATAGTAATAGGAATCTTATGTATAAGATTGAGGGAAGAAAACGATTGTTTATCATCATTTATTTAATGGCTATAGCTAAGTTTAGTAACACTTCTAATCAACTAATGAGACCTTAATCATGTAACCACTCTTTGAATTATACTTACTTAATAATAAAGTTTTATTGTTGCAAAAGTCTCATATTATTTACCTGCTCTATTACCTGCCTGAGAAAAGAACCTAAGTACACATGCCCATTTCAACGTATCTTCAGCTGTGTTCAAACACATTTAAATCCCAGCAGTGAACACAACACAGACTCCCAGTGCGGTCTCCCCTGCCTCACTACATCTAGCCCCCCACCACCCCCGATGTAGCTCTCCCACAATATATTACACTCAATGAGATTCTGTTGAATTCAAAAGTTGGCTCCTTAAATACTTGAAATACTTGATTAATGAATCAATCACACTAAGGTTTTCATCTCAAATCACATTAGTGATTACTGAAAGACTTCATTTCATATAATAAATGCATGACATATTCTTGAAACTTACACATAAATTGATGTTTTTTGAATACACAATGTTTTTAATAAACTTCAAAGAAGATTAGGGCACATCCTTTCGGGGAAATCAATGATCTCTTCCTAAATTATATAATTCATAAGTTATTTTTATATAAGACTGTCATTTTTCAATGAAGCCACCCAATTGAGACCATTTGTTCAAGAGAACAGGGTGCCTTGCAGGCACAGATTTCCATTCTCAGTGAAGAGAAGATAGAATTGTGGCTCTGTTAAAATGGGGATCCTAGAAAGACCACATTTAACCTCATTTTTACAAGTCACCCAATTTTTATTCTCAATAGTCCACACAATGATTACTTTAAAACTACTAAGTTAAAATAGTTCCTGAATATTAAGCAGTATTTCTATTGTAATCTACTATTTCTCCTGTCATTTTGTAAGTTAACTGGAAAGAGAAGCTAATTAGAATGTATCCAGAGACTGTGTCAAGACTGACAATGAAACTATCTCCTATTTAAAATAATTAATAAAATAAAATGTATGTAGCTTAAAGAAGTTTTAATATCAGCTCTTCAAAGATATCTGAAGGTTTGTTCTGTGGGGAGAACAGGGATAAGCATATTGTATTCCTTCAGAAACTTGGACTCACATGTAGGAATTAGAAAAAAGGAGGATTAGAACTTCAAAAAAATTCATCACTAGATTCATTCTATATGTACATAGGCTGCTTCTTGAAGTAGTGAGTTTGTAACCACTTGAAGCATTCAAAACAAGCTCTGTAGCCATCTCTCCAAGCACCTCTTATCTAAGGCGATAAATCTTTAATCACCCCTGATAAACTCCAGCTCTAAGAATATGTATATGTACTAGGTTGTAACTATGGTTATAATGGCTATACCATCATAACTCCTTTTACATGGAGTTATGTAAAAGTCTATTTTACATAACTATTTTACATAATAGGAATGGAGTCTATTTCACACACATACTAAATCTAGCCTTGGTCATATGACTTGATTTTGGCCAGTGGGATGTTAATATGCAGAGGGCTGAGAAGGACTTGATCTGGTCCTGTTTTGTTACTTTTGGAATTCTCAGCTTTGTGAACAAGGCCATGTGACCCTGCTAGATGTTGATGCTACTATATGAAATAGATGAGCCATCCTAGCTCTAGACCCCCCCCACTACCACCATCGCAATGAACCATCCTCCAGCTAAACGGGCCTCTGGATACAAAGGCATGATTGAGCCCAAGATACCACTAACTTCCCAGAGAAGCCCAGACAAATTTTTCAGTCTACAGGATTTAGAGATAAAGAGTTATTTCTTTAAGGAATACATAGTACTTGAATATGCAGTACAGACAAAAAAGGCAATTATCTGCAGACTGAAAGAGGTGAGAGAGTCTTGTGGTTGTCAGAAATTTCTTGAAGAGGAGAGGAGCATAAATTGAAACTTAAAGGTAAGGCAGAGTATGAATAAAGGGATGATTATAAGGTGCAAAAAAGGAAATATAAAAATGTGACCTAGTTAGTGTTCTGTGATTGCAAGGACAGAAAGTAACTTTGAATGAAGTAGACATAAAGAAGAATTTATTGGCTGACTATGGAACATAGTGTAAAAAATCAAAGAAGGCCCTAGCCGGTTGGCTCAGCATCAGCCGGATGTGTGGATGTTCTGGGTTTGGTTCCCAGTTAGGGCACACAGGAGTAGCGCCTGTCTGCTTCTCCACTTTTCTCCCTTTTGCTTCTCTCCCCCCCCCCCTCTTCCCCTACTGCAGCCATGGCTCAACTGGAGCTAGTTGGCTCTGCATGCTGAGGATGGCTCCATGGCCTCCATCTCAGGTGCTAAGAGCTCAGTTGCCGAGCAACAGAGCAATACCCCAAATGGGTAGAGCATCACCCCTTAGTGGGCTTGGCAGGTGGACCCCAGTTAGGGTCAAGGAGCATGCAAGAGTCTGTCTCTACCTCCCCTCCCTTCACTGAATGAAAAAAATCAAAGGAGAGGATGAATAAAGAGTCATTAATAAGGTAAGTGCAGTAACAGGACAATTCTGAGGATTTAAGTGGCTAGAAATAAAGAACATTCTCTTAAGAACAGCATCCATGGTATATATTAGTTTCAACCTATTCTCCCAAACTTTGTCTTTGTGTAATTACCCAAGGTTTAAACTCATGAGAGAGAAGTTCTGACCTGCCTAAGGTGGTCCCTCATTCAATCTTTGCCCATGGGAGGATAGGCATCTTAGCTGATAATGTTATATATAACCATCATATATAATGAAGGTAGTTCCAAATAAAATTCAAGGGACTCTACTAAAATAATTAGAAAGAGGAGCTCAAAGTCAATTCAGATAGGCTTCACTACACATGATTATTACAGGTTAATAATAGTTAAATCATATAACGGTTAATGAATGCCCAACACCATTCCACCTTCTTAAAATATTAACTCAGCCCTCAAAGGAATGGTATTAATATGGAAATGGAGGTGAGGTGACTTACCCAAGGACACAGAGCTCTCAAGTGGCAGAGTTGGGACATTGATCCAGGTTTCTTGACTTCAGAATCTACTATGATAAATCTCAATTCTCTTCTGCTTTTCAAATGTAAAAATCTTGTTCAAATAGGACAGCAAGTCTGGATGAAAGGGAAATGAAAAAAAAGTATAAATGCAATATATTATTTCATCATACCACATTAGTCTATTTATGGAAAAGTTCTGTCCAAACCATTATTTTATAAATCAGAAGCAATTCAATAGCCTTAGTTTCATAAAATCTTGAAATACTGTACATGTACACACACACAACGGGGAGTATAGAGTCTACATTATATTCTCCTTCAAAAAATGGGAATTCAATGCTTATATATGATCAGAAGGTAAGGCTACTAAACTATGTCATTTATATATCCCATCACAATATCGAATAAAGTAACATAACTGGAAGCTTAGTTGAAAGTAATAGGTGGTTAGCAAGTGATAGTACAATTAATTAGTTACCACCCTATCTGTCCCTGCAAAGAGGCAATTTCATAGTGGATAGGATTAATCAGTCTTGCTATAGGCAAAGAAAGGGAAGCCTTTAAAAAGGGATACTTCACAAAGGTAGTGACAGCAATACAGCAAGTGATTGCAGTAATAATTAGAATTAGACAATGTAAAATATATGCTTCACAATGTAAGAAAGTTATAAAGAATAAGAAAATTTTATTGGATATGACTCCAAAATGGTCAAGTGTATAATAGCAGAGCTGATGTAAAAATTCGTTCCCCATTAACCATTAAACAGATCAATGATCGATTCATTTAGTCTTGCTACCAATGAGCTTTCATTATAATTTGTGAACTTGGGACATTCGAATGCCAAAGTCAAGCTTTGAATAAAACAGTTTTCAAGTAGACAACATTGATATATTTCTTCCTAATTGAAAAGCATAATATTATATCAAAATGGCTTTGCCCTTGACCTCAAAGACTATTTCACATTTTTAGAATTTTTAGCATTTTTACATAATGAATATCTATATTCAGCTTATTTTAGAATGCTTTTCTAACCAGAAACCCTTAGTAAAAACTCAGATAATCTTTAGTAAATTCCTATACTTAAAATGAAATTTTATAAAGTTTTTATTTGTGGCAAACACATTTTTAAAGTTATTTCCATAGCAGTAAAAATCTTTCATTCTCTCCATTCTCTCCCCACATATAGCATCATGAGCAAAGTCAGCGAGAGTCCACAAAGGAAAACTGTGAGAAAATTACAGTATAGAGAATGTAGGGTAGGAATAGTTTGTCAATAGTAGCATTACATTAATTTTTGTATTAATTCTGTAACAAGGTTATAGAAAGCTTATCTATAAAAATAAATACTTGGTAAATACTAGCATAATGATCACTTTCATTTCTCTATTATTTCTTTCTTATAGTAATCTTACTCAGGCTGAGGAGAAATAGCAGGATTTGTTAATAAGGAGGAAACAAATTATAGGGAAAAGATTCACTAATGGTATAGATGGCAGGGAGACCATCCAAACTTGACCTATTTTTTTTTAATGCTTATAAGGCAATGAGTTCTTTCCACAACAGTAAGCCAAAGATTCCATCCTGGTATTTAGGTCTACTCGAAGAAACAACAGAAAATTGGAAGTTAAATTAGAACTCGGGCTTGAGAAACTAGAGGAAGAATATCTTTAGGTGTTGAAATAAACTTTACCAAAAATCAGGCATTAATGAAAACAGGTTAAAATAAAGTCAAGAAGAAAAGATGCAGAGACATTAAGTTATGACTAGAATTAAGAGCTTTGTGCCATTTGGATAAACACCTGTGGAATTGACCAGGAAAAGTTTCATAAAGCCACTGAGCTAATTAGTTAACAAATATGGTACTAGAGAATAAAAGTGTTTAAGCTTTAAAATCAGCCCGTTATTTGTGAAGTCTTTTGGAAATTAAGAGAAAAGAGAAATAGAATAATGATTTTTATCATAAAATAATTGTTGTACAGCAGAAATATTTAAGTATTTTTCAACATTTATTAAACCACAGTTTATTGAATCCAATAAAAACCAGAGATAAAGGCAACACTATAACTGTAATAGCAGCTGAAAGTAGAAAAAAATTACTCATTGCACACAAGGGAAAAATGGTAAGAATTATGGCTAGTCTCACCAGAAACCGCAGAAGCTACAGAACAATAGAATAACTTCTTTGAAAGAACTGAGTGTAAGGGAGAGGCTGGTCAAACCAGAATTCTCTATTCAGCAAAAAAATTCTGTAAATTTTTTTTTTAATTCAGATAAATAAAACCTCAGAAAATTCATCACCAGCTGACATGAACTATGTAAGACATACTAAAGCAAGTTTGTTAAGTTGAAAAGAAATAAATTTGAAAAGGTATCTGTTTCTACAAGAAGGAATAAGATAACAAGAGTGTTGGCCCAGTATTTGAATGTTTTGGGTTCGATTCTCAGTCAGGGCACATAGGAAAAGCAGCCTGCTTGTCCACCCCCCGCCCCCTCCTACAGCCATGGCTTTGTTGGAGCAAGTTGGTCCCAGGCACTGAGGATGGCTCCATGGCCTCTCCTCAGGTGCTAAAATAGCTAAGTTGCCCAGCAACGGAGTACCAGCCCCAGATGGGCAGAGCATCACCCCATAGGGGCTTTCTGGGTGCATTCTGGTCAGAGCGCATGCAGGAGTATGTCTCTGCCTCCCCACTTCTCACTTAAGAAAAATAAAAAAAAACATGAAAAAAATTTATTGATTTTCAAGAGAAAGAAAGGAAGAGAGGGAGAGAGAAATGGAGGGAGGAAGGGGGGAAGAGAGGATGAAAAGGGGAAGGGGAGAGAAGGGGAAGGTGGAAAAGAGGAGGGAGGGGAGGGAGAGGGGAGGTAGGAGGAGAGAGGAAGGGAGAGAGAAAGAACGGGAGTAAAAGAGGAGAGGGAGGCAGGGACACAGGGAGAGGGAGAGAGAGTGAGTGAGGAAGAGAGAGTAAGGGAGGAAGAGAGAGGGAGGGAGGAAGAGAGAGAGGGAGAGAGGAAGAGAGGAAGGGAGAAGGAGAAAGGGGGAAGGGAGAGGGGGAGAGAAGGGGAAAGAGAGAAAAACATTCTTTTGTTGTTCCACAGTCAATATATTCATTGATTGATTCTTATATGTGCTCTGACTGGGTATCAAACCTGCAGTCTTGGTGTATTTGGATGACTCTCTACCCAACCAGGGCAAACAATGGACTCTTTTTTTTTTTGTATTTTTCTGAAGCTGGAAACGGGGAGAGACAGTCAGACAGACTCCCGCATGCGCCGGACCGGGATCCACCCGGCACGCCTACCAGGGGCGATGCTCTGCCCCTCCGGGGCGTCACTCTGCCGCAACCAAAGCCACTCTAGCGCCTGGGGCAGAGGCCAAGGAGCCATCCCCAGCGCCCGGGCCATCTTTTGCTCCAATGGAGCCTCGCTGCGGGAGGGGAAGAGAGAGACAGAGAGGAAGGGGGGGGGGGGGTGGAGAAGCAAATGGGCGCCTCTCCTATGTGCCCTGGCCGAGAATCGAACCCGGGTCCCCCGCACGCCAGCCCGACGCTGTACCACTGAGCCAACCGGCCAGGGCCGCAAACAATGGACTCTTTAAATCAAAAATTAAAAGAGTATACTTTGGGATTATTTATATATATATATATATATATATATATATATATATATATATATACACATACACACAAAATTTATGACAAACCATGGAAGATGGCTGGAGGTTGTAAAGGAGATTGCCGTATATACTATTTTGAGATTTTCATATAATATGTGAAGTCATAAAACATTTATTTAAGATAGACTGGATAAATTAAAATTCATGTTGTAACCAGAAAAGCAACAGTTACAACATGCAGAGTAGGTAAAATGCTAATAAAATAGGTAAAATTAAATTTAGAAATAACATGAAAGAATGTAGGAAAGGATTATCAAAGAAATGAAGAGCAATAGGGAAACAGAGAAAACACACACAGCTAGATGGTGTGTTAGACCCAAATATAACTGCAGTATAGTAAGTATGAGTAGACGATCTACTAAAATCAAAAGCGAGAGATTTTATGCATAAATTGAAAAGAACACCTAACTATATGCTGTATATAAGAAATGTACTTTTCATTTAAAGGCATATAAGGTTTGAGGTAAGATAATGGGAAAGTACAGTCTATGCAACCACAAAGGTGAATAATGGGAGATAAAGAGTGTCACTTCAACATGATAAACTGCAAAGTACATCAAGAAGACATGGTAAATGTTTAGTCATTCAATCAGAGCAAAAGTGAAATAAGTAAATTAAAAGTGGAGAAAAACTAAATGAGAGAAGCAGACACATTCACAATCATTGTTGGAATAGAAAATGCTAAACCCCATGGAGAACTCATTGGCAGTTATTTTTTTAAATTAAATTAAATACACCCTTACCCTATGACCCAATGATTTCACCCCTAGAGATTTAAACATAAGAATGCCAACTTCTGTTTGCACCAAATGTACATACTCATTGTAGCTTTTATGGATAACATAGAGCCAAAAACTTGTTCCAACCCAAACGTCCATCAGCAGGAGAATGGACAAACGAAAAGCGGCCTATCTTCTAGTGGAATACATTGAACTGACAAAAGGAATGTGAAAGGAACAAAGGACTGCTCTACCTGCAACTATGACTCTCAGAATTGTTACGCTAAAATGAAAAAAGCCAGACGCAAAGGTGTATATACTGTATGATTTAATTTAGATGAAGTCCAAGAACAAGAAAATTAATCTACACTTATAGTACAAATGGGACAAAGGAACTTTCTGTGGTAACAGAAAAAATGTTTTACATATTAATTGGGTTGGCAGTTGCAGTCAAAATTAAATGTGCATTATATTTAAATTATACCTCAATTTAAAAGTAACAGATGGTTAACTGCTGCATTGTGTAATCTGCCTTTTAATGATTGTGATGGTGCTGTCACTGGTAAGACAGTGGATAGTCAGTTCTGTAATATGACTAATAGATCTGAGTGTTTCCTTACTCTGGAAAGGGTACACAACATTTTTAAGAATATAAAAAGTGTTGAGTTAGTTTTTTTTTAAAATCTATTATGAGTAAACCTTAATGTCATTGTTTGTCACAAAGGTAGGGGAGAGACTGTTGATACTACTTACATAGGATTTGATTTGGACTTCTATATCTTCTGTCTTAGCTAATTTTTTAAAAAATTCTTTTTCATTTGAAATAGCTTCTTTTTCACATTATTGTAATACAATGCTTCACACACTAAAATATTCAATTGGTGGGGTGGTAGGAACTCCATCCTCTTTCAAGAGTTGAGAGTCCACACCATGAGTCCTAAGAGTGAAGTGAGAAGGGGTCTAGGGGTTTCCAAACTTTTTACACAGGGGGCCAGTTCACTGTCCCTCAGACCATTGGAGGGCTGCCAAACACAGTGGTCCTCTCACTGACCACCAATGAAAGAGGTGTCTCTTCCAGAAGTGCAGTGGGGGCTGGATAAATGGCCTCAGGGGGCCGCATTTCGGCCCGGGGGCCGTAGTTTGGGGACGCCTGGCAGCCAACCAAAGAAGAAGTCAGAGGACCAATAAAATGAGAAAGCCGTGAAACTGAGTCTACGTGTTGCACAGAAGTCAGAGCGAATGTACAAAACATAAGATAGATCATGTTGCTTCTTTGCTTATACTCCTCCAAGATCTCATTTCTCTCTGTGTAAAGTCAACGTTCCTACGTGACCTAGCACACTCTCTGACCTCAGCTCCGTCTACTCCACCCCTTGGTCACTCAGTGCAGTCACACTGCCTCCTCATTGTTCCAGGTTATTTGTTCTGCCTAAACTTTTTCATTGCAGATACTGCCATGGCTTACTTGTTTGTCTATTTAAACTCTCAGATATTACCTGTAATAGGTCCTACCTTTATCACTTCATCTGAAAGGCAGTAACTCCCCAATGATGCATTCCCTGCTACCCTGGTCTATTATTTTTGTTGCTATTCATGTCATTGCTTAAAAAACAATCTATCTTTGAAAACACACCACAGTTTAAATGTATTTACTGTGCTATGGTTTATTACCTGTCTTCTCTCATTAAAATATAGGGTGAAGGTCAACAGAAAGTTTCTTCTATGTTTTATTCTTTTGATGTATCCTCAAGCTTCTGGAAGATTCAACTCTTTTCTAATCAATAAGAACTGCATATTGGACCTTTCCCTGATTGAGCATGTGGAACAGATTACCTTTCTAAAGTTGTCATAGTTACTTATCGTATTTTTTACTCCATAGACACACTTTTTTCCTCCCAAAAGTGGAGCAGAAAATGCCCGTGCATCTTAGGGAGCGAAAAATACAGTATTTTATTAAATATTTTAACACACCATTTGGTTCAAAATATTTTTTTTTATTTTCCTCCTTAAAACCCTAGGTGTGTCTTACAGTCAGGTGCATCTTATGGAGGAAAAAATATGGCTATATGTGGAATGTTTTCTATTTAAATATATTAAATGCTCACAGCTTCTCTTATTCTATTTTAATCAAATTCTCTGTATACACTGATGTTTTCTTCCAGAAACAAACAGTTCAGGAGTTACTATAAGTCTACTAACAATGTGTTTATATTTTATTGGATGTCTTAGGGTATGAAAAAGAAGTCTTTGGAGTAGAAAACACATGAGATTCAATCCAGATCTGCTTTTTTTTTTTTTTTTGTATTTTTCTGAAGCTGGAAACGGGGAGGCAGTCAGACAGACTCCCGCATGCGCCAGACCAGGATCCACCTGGCACACCCACCAGGGGCGATGCTCTGCCCACCAGGGGGCGATGCTCTGCCCCTCCGGGGCATTGCTCTGCCGCAACCAGAGCTACTCCAGTGCCTGAGGCAGAGGCCAAGGAGCCATCCCCAGCGCCCGGGCCATCTTTGCTCCAATGGAGCCTTGGCTGCGGGAGGGGAAGAGAGAGACAGAGAGGAAGGGGGGGGGTGGAGAAGCAAATGGGCGCTTCTCCTATGTGCCCTGGCTGGGAATCGAACCCGGGTCCCCCGCACGCCAGGCCGACGCTCTACCGCTGAGCCAACCGGCCAGGGCCCAGATCTGCTCTTGACATGAGTAAGTTGCTGGACTTTTTAAATCTTCAGTTGTTAGTTGGCTAATCTTCATTTGGGGGTGATGATTACATCTATTTTATTAATATAATGTATATAACCAGCTTAGATAGTGTCTGGGATAAGAGACAATCCAGAATATTACTGATCATGACTAAATTTACTGAGTACTTATCATCTCCAAAGACTAATAAATACATTGCATGTATTATCTCCTTTATTCCACAGAACACTCTGGTGAGGTAGAAATTATCATCCACATTTTACACGTGGGGGAAAGAAATTCCAGGGATTTTCCAAAAAAATCCCTAGATTATCCAAAACCACAGGATTAGGAAGCAGGCAGAGGTGTTGTTTATATATTTTAACACAAGTATTTCTGTGCCCAGAGATAAAAGTAGCAACCCAGGTTTTATATTGTACTCAGTGCCCCCTACATGATTGATTATGTTGGTTCCTTTTTTTTTTTTTTTTTCCTGAAGCTGGAAACGGGGAGAGACAGTCAGACAGACTCCCGCATACGCCCGACCAGGATCCACCCGGCACGCCCACCACAGGGCAACGCTTTGCCCACCAGGCGGTGATGCTCTCCCCCTCCGGGGCGTCGCCCTGCCTCAACCAGAGCCACTCTAGCGCCTGGGGCAGAGGCCAAGGAGCCATCCCCAGCGCCCGGGCCATCTTTGCTCCAATGGAGACTTGGCTGCAGGAGGGGAAGAGAGAGACAGAGAGGAAGGGGGGGGTGGAGAAGCAAATGGGCGCTTCTCCTATGTGCCCTGGCCGGGAATCGAACCCGGGTCCCCCGCATGCCAGGCCGACGCTCTACCGCTGAGCCAACCCGCCAGGGCTTCTTTTTCTTATTTACCTCATGGTCCAGAAAAATCTGCATTGTCCTAAATTTGAATGCAGATGAAATAAAATAATTTGTCTCTACCCTTTATTTTTATATATTTATTTTCATTTTTATTAATTTTAATTTATTGTATTAACATGGACTCAAGCATCCCATTCAATATAACACCCTCATCCCCTACCCATGTGTCTCCCATTACACCTCCTTCCTCTCCCTCCCCCTTAACTCTCTCCTCCCTTCCCTCTGGGATGTGCTGTCCTATTATCTGTATCTATGTGCTGAGTATATATAATTTCACTAACCCCTTCACCTTCTCTGATCCCATCCCGTTTTTAATATACTCATAGAGTTCTTTATTTCTCCATTTTTCCTTTGTTATCTTTGCCAGTCCATGGGGCCTTCTGGTGTCTGACTTCACACACACAATATTTCAAAATCAATAAATGAAGCCTTCCAAATACTATGTGTGGAACTGCTGTAGCTACACCAGCAATCACAGACATAGGCTGGCATGAAGTCTGACCAGAAGAGGAGAAACAGAGGGCTGACAGCGTTCCAGGATAAGAAGCAAAGGGATAGATGGAGCAAAGAGCTTCTGCAGTGTGGAAGCAATCTCCTGTGGGTGTGCCCAAAGAGAAGACTGAGCAATAATTATTGGCAAACAGACCTGTACACAAGAGCAAAGCTTGAAAACATTGCACAATTGCCCCAACTCTGCTGAATGAAATCATCAAAAAGATTTAAAAAAAATGAGAAGATACCCTGTATATAATGTACGTACCGAATTTCCCAAAGAACTTTATATGTGCTTTGAAACTCCATGCTGCAAAAAATATCAAATTCTCGAGGCATAGTCAGAACTTGGCTAAAACCAAAACAGGAGGAAGAAATTAAGAAGAAGAAACAGATGTGACAGAGAGTTTCAGTCTCAGTAATATACAGCATATAGTATATGTAAAATACACCATGCATATTGTATATGTGTATATATATATACATTATCTATATCCATAATATCATTAAATCTTCAAACTCTGTGAGAGAAGAATTATTACCCACTTTATAAGGTTTAGAAAATTGAGGTTTTAATTAACGTGCATGAGACCTAAGATTACAAGGCTATTCAATTTAAAGATAGGATTCAAACTGAAATCTACATAACTTCTAAATTCCTTATCTTAATTGCAATGATGTTCTCTTAAAAACAAATTTATCTTGGCCCTGGCTGGTTGGCTCAGCGGTAGAGCGTTGGCCTGGCGTGCGGGGGACCCGGGTTCGATTCCCGGCCAGGGCACATAGGAGAGGTGCCCATTTGCTTTTCCACCCCCCTCCCCCTCCTTCCTCTCTGTCTCTCTCTTCCCCTCCCGCAACCAAGGCTCCATTGGAGCAAGGATGGCCCGGGCGCTGGGGATGGCTCCTTGGCCTCTGCCCCAGGCGCTAGAGTGACTCTGGTCGCAGCAGAGCGACGCCCTGGAGGGGCAGAGCATCGCCCCCTGGTGGGCAGAGCGTCGCCCCTGGTGGGCGTACCGGGTGGATCCCGGTCGGGCGCATGCGGGAGTCTGTCTGACTGTCTCTCCCCGTTTCCAGCTTCAGAAAAATACAAAAAAAAAACAAAAGAAAAAAAAACAAATTTATCTTTCCAGTTCTTGTTGGAATGACTCTCTGAGCCTTGCCAGCATCACCTATACTTACCAACCTGGAAAAGCATGTTACATTCTGCTATTCGCAGAAATTTGCTGTTCATGGCCACATAATGTTTAGCCATGGTCTATTAAATACATATCACGTTTTTCTGTGCCAGAAATGAGGATCCATTTAAACAAGCAATTGAGCTTTATTGTTATGTTGATTATGCCTTCCCACTTCCACCCTTTTCTCTAAAGCAATAAGGTGAATATCACATTAGTTGGCTTTAGAGTATATGAAAATATCTAAGTTGTTGGGAGAATTTCACTACAGGGAACAGACACACAAATGGTTCCTGTTATAAAATCCCATCCACTCCCACCCCCAAACCCCACTAGCCAAATCTCTTCCTGGAAAGGGCTGGAGTAGTGTATCCATCTTAAGATTTGAATGTGTAGGCAGAACACAATACAGTGGCCATGAATTGCACCATCCAACTGTGAAGTTTTGCAGAGTGAATTGCATAGCGCATCTGGGCAGTAAGTATATGTTGAGAATGATTCTTGAGATGTTTTACCTAGTTATGGGTTGCTTCATCTCCTAGGAAATGGGAAGTGTTCTAGAGATACTGTAACATTCTTGGACATCTACCAAGCTGAGGACTTATCTTGCCACTGTCAACTATTTGCAGCCCAGTGATACAGTAGAGTCCTCAAAAGGAGAAGTTTCTTTCTTCTAAATAGAAGAACAATGAAACACTGGGTGCCCGGGTGCCACTGGATCGGAATCTAACATGTCTTTGCAGGCAACTCAATCCATTCCTTCCCTGCATAAGTAAGAATAATCAATAAAATTATTTCTCTACTTATAACATGATTTGAATGTCCAGGGTGTGCAAAGTCTCCAAGATCCTAACAACAGCAAAGTCTTCTGCTCTTTTATGAACTGAATGTGAACTTCATGCTCTTTCCCTCTGAAACTGAGCACTTTTGTATATTTTATGCATTATTAGCGACTAAAAGCAAGGTCTTTAATTATGCTTCTCCATTATTACTTATATGTGCATTTTTGAAAATAATAGATTTCTTAGCATTGCATACCATACCTAATTTATATCTAAAATAAAAAAATTACTTAAGTTCATATATAAGTCCTGTGAATGCCTTAAAAACAAGGGATACGTTTTATTGATAATTTATGTAACCCAATATGGGTATTAAAATGTATCTACATATAAAGTTGAATAAATTAGCTAATTATTTGTTAAAAATTAATGCTAAATAATTGCGTGTGGTCAACTAAAAACCATTGTCTGCAAACCTATACACATAATTCTTTTATCCCCATTCTAATATCTCCTAAGTTTTTTTATGGGGAAAAATTTATACTTGAAATACCTAAATTATATAGCATGTGCTTAACAACTCAACAATATTGACCCTTGACATCTCTGGAGGCCCAGATGGATGGACCTATTCATTTTATAGAAACACACAAACAGCTGTTGGCAATAGCTTCTAATCATTTCATTTGATCCTGACACACGATTCCCTGACCTGGTCACCTGGATCCATCTGCAAGAATGGCAGGAAGCCCTCAAGCATCATGGCAGGCCCCTGGCAGTCTGGCACAAGTAGGAGAAAAATGGGCGGAGTAGAGTTGGCCAGAATGCTGCCGCAGCCAAGTCAAGGCATCCACAGCAGCAGCTTGGTCACCTCTCAGATCTACCCTTCTTCACTTTCACTCATGGCTATTGACAAGCTGGGACAAGTAAAAGAGTATAAAATGAAACCTAGGGAAGGCCATAAAATTAAAGGAAATAAACATGGCCTACAGATACATTGGATTGGATTTGGGAACTAAAGGGGATAAAAAAGAAAGATAGTATTAAAAAAATAATTCTTATGGTCATAGAATGCTAGAGCTAAATGACAACAGAGAAAAATGTTCTAATTCTAGAGTCGACAAAACTGATGCCCAGAAAGACGTGAGGTATTTATTTATTACTCACAAAATCCATTAAAGCCTCTTATCTTTTGACTGTTACTATATAACAAACTCCAAGAAGACAGAGATTATGTAATTTGTTCAAGGATATAACCCTAGAACCTAGAGCAATGTCTCAAGTCTACTAGCCATTTATTAAATGTGTATAAAATCTCAGAGGTTTTCTGTTGCTGAAGTTAGTGTAACATGTTGAGAGCCTAGAGGCAGAGTCAAACATAATTCTGAAGTCCGATTACTGCCTACTCAACATGTACCTCTAGCTAGCTCAGGTTTTGAGAGTATAGAAGAGGAACAAAGCCCTGGGCATATAGAGTGAACATGGGGTGGAAAGAAAAAGGTCAAGGAGAGATAAACAGGGAGAGAACATTGAAAACAGAAGGAAAGAAGAGGATGAGAAAAAAAAGTTAAAAGAGAGAAGAGGCCAATGGACACATGACAAGAGGCTTAGTTTGCATCAGCAGCCAGCAGAGAAATTTAGATTAAAACCATAATAAGTGAAAGCATATGGTTCTTGATTATTTCACTTATATGCGGGATATAAAACTGAAAGCAACAAATGAATAAACAGGACAAGCAAACAAGCAAAAAGTCATAGAAGCAGACAACAGTGGTTTCTAGAGGGAAAGTGGGTGATGGGATAGTGAAGGGGTCAAACATATGGCGATAGCAGAAGACTTACTTCAGGTGGCGGGCACACAGTGTCATAATACAGATGAAGTAGCAAAGAATTGTACCCTTGAAACCTGTATGATTTTATCAACTAAAGTTACCTCAATAAATTTACTTTAAAAATTAAAAATAAACATAATGAGATACCACTTTATACCCATTAGGTAAGCTATTATTTAGAAAAAAAATATTGTCAAGTTTTGGGATGTGGAAAAATTAGCAAGTTTGTGAGTTATTGGTGGCAATGTAAAGTAGAATAACCTCCCAGGGAAATACGTCGGTGGCTCCTCAGAAAAGTTATACACGGACTGATGCTCCAGCAATTCCACCGCTAGGTACACACAGAAAAGAACTGACAGCAGTGTTCTTGTCTGCCAGTGTCCTGAGCACCGTTATTCACAAGAGCCAAAAGGTGGAAACCCAAATGGTCATTGATGAATTAAGAAATAAAATAGGGTATATACATACAATGAACTCAACCTTAAACATGATGAAGTTATGCATACAACAACATGGACAAACCTTGAAAACATGCTAAGTGAAATAAGTATGACGCAAAAGGACACATAGGACACGATTTCACATGTATGAGGTACCTAGAGTAGGCACATTTATAGACAGAAAGTAGAAGAGAAGTGAATGAGCTAAGCAGTGGTCCCCAACCTTTTTTGGGCCACGGACCGGTTTAATGTCAGAAAATATTTTCACAGACTGGCCTTTAGGGTGGGATGGATAAATGTATCACGTGACCGAGACAAGCATGAAGAGTGAGTCTTAGACAGATGGTCATTTTTTAAAAATAAAACATCATTCAGACTTAAATATAAACAAAACGGAAATAATGTAAGTTATTTATTCTTTCTCTGCGGACCGGTACCATATGGCCCACGGACCGGTACCGGTCCGCAGCCCGGGGGTTGGGGACCATTGAGCTAGAGGAATAGGGGAATGGGAACTTACTGCTTAACATGTAGAGTATCTGTGATGTGGAAAAGTTCTGGAAATAGGTAGTGGTTATGGCTGCACAACATTGTGAATGTACTTACTGTCACTGATTTGTACACTTAAAAATGGTTGAAATGGTCAATTTATGTTACTTGTACTTTACCACAATAGTATAATATAAAAGAAAGAAATAAAGAGGCAAGGAGAAAGAAAAATAGAGAGGGAACGAGGCATAAAGCTAATGTAGAAAACTATGGAACAAATGGAAAGGCTTTTTAAATAATCGAGTGGACAGTGCTTTTTGCCTACTCACTCTCCGTTCTTCCACTTTTCTCTCTTTCAGTTCTTCCCCTGGATGATAGTTAAAGGGAAATGACTATGATTTTATCCAAATTTCCACATTATTAGTTTAAGAGATTCATTAGGCAAGGTATAGACTGTCATATCATTGAATTACCCTGACCATATAGGCGTTTTTCCCTTTTCAAGGGTACAATTTCATTTTTGAGTAACTTCATGCTGCACATTTTCAAAGAGAGTCACATGAGAAAGCAAAAATGTTATCATCCCCTCACCCTAGAAATAAATAAGAAGGGCATAAAATTTCTTTTTACATCATGACACTTGGAAGTTTATCACCAGCATCCCAAATGAACAGAAAAAAGGGGAGGGGGAATCATTTACTATATAGTTCAGATTTCTTTGATTGGGGTTCTCCCCAAGTGGTATTAATATTTCTTCTTTCAATTCATATTACCAAAACAGTAAACACCAGGAAAAAAATATAAACCTAGTGGTTGCTAAAACCGGGGAAGTTGCTCTCTTGTCTTCTGGGTGGCGGGAAACAATGGCTGACATTCTCTTTCTGCACTTCTTTCCATAAAGAATAATCATAAACATTCCAATGTATACATCTTATTCATGAGTCTTCCACTTTATTACTTGATGTTTCTTTGGTGTTGAATTACCTGACCATATTTTCATATCTTTCTAAATACATTAAAAGTTAGACTATTTTGTTGGCATTTGTTTTTTTTTTAATTGAATTTATAAAGAACTTATAAATTTAACAATGACAACAAAAAAATTTTTTAATGGGCAAAGGACCTGAATAGACATTTCTCCAAAGAAGACATACAGATGGCCAATAGACATATGAAAAGATGTTCAAAGTCACTAATCATCAGAGAGATGCAAATGAAAACCATGATGAGGTAACACCTCACACCAGTCAGAATGGATTTCACTAATACATCAACAAACAAGTGTAGGTGAGGATGTGGAGACGATGGAAACCTCAGACATTGTTGTTGGGAATGGAGACCGGTGCATCTATGAAAAGCAGTATGGAGTTTCCTTAAGAAATTTAAAATGAAACTGCCTTATGACCCTGCAATTCTACTTTTGGGAATACATATATCTTAAGAAACCCAAAATACTAATTCAAAAGGATATATGCACCCCTCTGTTTGTTGCAACATTATTTTCAATAGCCAAGATTTGGAATAGCCCAAGTGCCCATCAGTAGATGAGTGGATAAAAAAGCAGTGGTACATTTACACAACGGAATACTATGTGGCAGCAAAGAAAGAAGAAAATCTTACCCTTTGCGACAGCGTGGACGAACCTGGAGAGTACTATGCTAAGTGAAATAAGCCAGTCAGAGAAAGACAAGTACCATATGACTTCACTCATATATGGACTCTAATGAACAGAATGTTGATATTTATAAAAAAATAAATTTCCACTGCCCGCCAGGTGTGTGATGAAGAGCACATCTAAGTCTCTGGTGGAGAGCAGGGAGCAACCATGTGAAAAGCATCGAGTGTGTGTGTGTGAGAGAGAGAGAGAGAGAGAGAGAGAGAGAGAGAAAGAGAGAGAGAGAGAGAGAGAGAGAGAGAGAGAGAGAGAGATAAAAATTAGGGAAGAAATTTCAGGGAAAAAAAAGCTGGCATTTTTACTAAATGAAACCTGCACTCCACTCTACTTCTGGCCTCTTTTAAACAATTCTGGGATGGTTATATGTTACTTTAACCCAAAATAATTCTCTTAGAAAACCAAAAAAATCCAGTGAGGCTTATCTTCAGCTTGCTTTCCTCATTCATGAAATAAAAAAAAATGTTTGAACAAATATTGAGATCTTCACAAATACATTTACTTACATTATAAAACCATAATTCCACAAAGCATTATCTAAGGCCTGAATTATACATTCGCTCATTGGCCTCAGAGAATTCTCATATGCCACACACACAGAAACAAAGTAATTGATAAAGTGGGATGGTTAATTATAGAACTGCTTTAACAGCAACGCCATGATCATGGCTGTACATTTTCATCATTAGGTCAGGTTAATTATCTTCTTTCTAAATAAAGTGGGTTTTTCTTCAACCTAAGGATCAACCTAGACTGAGCTCCAAGATTATAGTCTTCAACAATTGATATGACTAGTGATAAAATGTCCCTGTCTTGAAAATATTAATTAAGGTGGTGCCTGGATGACCTCTCTAAGTATGCACACCATTAGACTAAGCAGACTTAGCTGCCTTCCTCAGTAACAAAGTAACAAAGTGAAAAAGCAAAGCTGGCATAAAACTTCCTTATCTATGAGCATCTCTTCTTTTGTTTCTAATTAACATGGGACTTTTTTATTTCCCAGTTTACAAGGCATAAAAGAAATACTACTTATATACATGCATTTATATTGCATGCATACATACATTCATACATACATTGCATGCATACATAAATTAAGCCTCCTCTCTTTCAAATCTATTCCAAGGACTAGAGCTTTCAAGCAAGAACTTAGGTGAAAGAAAAGTCTAGTTGATCATAATTCATACATCTGGAAGATCTTTGGGAGATGGTAAATTGTTTTATTCCTGAGAGATGGTAGATCCTCCCTTATGTAGAAAGATACCCCAAATGTAAGTCTCCCTATTTTTCTATCATGAAGATAAAAATATTGTCCTTGTACATCAGAAAAATGGTTTTTTTTCCCACTTGAGACTACTTCAAAGGTGCGGGAGAGTTCTGCTGCTTAAAATATCTAGAAAACGAAACAAGTTTCCACTCGCCAGTAAAATAAAACCCTTAAAATTTAAACAGATACCTAAGAGAGAAAGACTGTACCACAACATTTCCAAAATTTACCTTTTAGAAAAATTCTTGGAGCCAGAATATTTCCTGAGAGTGTGTTATAATTGTGGGGGACTTAGTAAAAGAGAGCATTGTATAGTCACAAGAATGTCGCCTTGGCATTCAGACAGCCCTCAATTAAGATCTCACTTTAGCCCTTTCAGAGCTTGTGACCTTGGGAGTCGTTTAATCTTTCTGAGCCCTCAAGGGCTGCTGTCACGATAGGATAAAATTTAAAACATTTAGCAGAGTTCATGGAGTTCAAGAGTCAATAATTATTGAGTGAACAGCAGAACTTGGAGGACATGAAAGAAAGGAAACAAGAACACAGAGGATAGGAGAGCCTGGAGATGTGCAGAGGAGACAAACACATCCCATGATAAGTTCCATTTATTTCCCATCAGTTGCCAAGACCAGCCTGAGAGCCTACAGTGAGCATGCAAGATCTTCTCAGCCCTGTACTCATACTCTATCTCATTCAGTTTCACTAGCCCCACTATGATAACAACCTGCATTATAATTTTTAATTGCCAACAATGGGAATTTGCTGTGGTGGACCCTGTCAGGTGCTGTTACAGCAAATGTCACTCAGGAAAAGCGATGGGCCTGTTAGTTTCCATTTTTGAGCAGAAGAGAGCGTAGAGTCAATTTGCCGTGAAATGGATGATAATTTGTTATCCAAGAGTTGATTAGAATGTGTTTTAGGAGACTGTCCATGGCTAAGTGTAAAACAGAGAATATACACACTAAGCCATTACTCAAGGGATTCAAAGTCAGGCAGATACTAACACCTAAAAAATATTAAAAAAAAAAAAAAGACAAAACAAAACAAATATCAGTGATTTCTAAAACCATTATTTGGAAACATTCAATAATATTCCAATGAGTTTTGGTGTTATAGTCAGGAAAGTGTGAATCAAAGTACAACATCAACCACTTAGTATGGTTTTTATCCAGAAAAAGTAGCTAAACTCTACCTTTCAATGAACTCATCTGCAAATCGGAGATCACTATAGTTGTAATCATGGAGGATCATTCTGGGAATAAAATTTTAAAATGGAAGTAAATAATGTAGTCCACAGGCTGACATTGATTCTAAATGCTCAATAACTATTGGCTATTCTTATTCTCAGTTGCATATCAGGGATGATTACTGAAAATAAGCATAAATATTATAAAGAAATTGATTTATCCCAGACTAGGAACAAAAACAAATCACCTTTTAAAGTCTAGGGTCTTACTCAGGCAAAAACTATGAATGAATGAAAGCTTAGTTCATTTTTGTAAGTTGTCATTTTAAAGATGAATTTAAAGCAAGGATATGAATGCCTTACTCCTTCATATAAACTCTGAGAAATGTAATGTTCTCCCAAAGTTGACATTTTATTTGTAAAAGTATACAAAGAAAATATGTTTGAAATTAGCATTCTAAGACCTCATTTTACTTGCTGAATAGCCTGACAATTACCATTGTTTCTTGAGAAGCATGATTACTCCCTAGTTGTTCATACATTTAAACAGATAACATTGCCATAAAATCAAGCGAACATTCTCAGTCAAGGGTATGAAGATTAACTATCTCCCTTGGGAGAGGCAATTATTGAGTAGGTTCCTGGCTGTATAATGGTGTGCTTCAGCTTTAAGAAAATGATTCTGAAAGCTTATGTTTACTAACTACAATAAAATAGAGAAAACTCCAGGGTTCCATTTACCTAGAAAGATATAAAACCATTGAATGGAAAAAAAGAAATGTCTTCTAGCCAGGATTGTCAGAAACGGCATATGGAGTGAGAAATAAAAAGGCCAGCTAGAGAATTTAACAAACACCACTTTAAACCATTACTGAAAACACACAAGATCAGAATTACTTCCTTGTTTTGAATGAAGTTATTTTTTGTACAAATGATGGTGATAAATATTTGAAAAATACAAAAAAGAGTTTAAGAAGTTAAAACATCATTTATAAACTCACCTAATTAATCATTTCAACACTATTTTAGACATTTCTCGGCACTCAAATTTTCATGTAGATGCACTTATTTAATTTCAGACATAGAGGACTATGTTATATGTGCTGTTTTGTGACCATTTTTTTTTTGTTTTTTTGTTTTTAAGTAACAGTAATCATGAACATATATTTAGGTCAACAAAAAGAGCTTTATATCGTAATTTCAAATTGCATGATTATATTCTTTTCTCTTTATATTATCTAATTGTTATAGTAAACATAAAATCAAATTAATATAAAATGTAAAAAGGAAACAAAGAGTGAGTTAGGTGTAACCAGTTATTACTTTTTTAGATAACTCCATGTTTCAAGTACGTGTGTGAATTAATGTGATTAACTATATTTTATGCAAAAGCCACTATGTAAGGCCTGATTACCAAGGTGTAACAGGTTTACTCCCTTTTCTAATAACTCCATCTTTCAACCTTATCAAGCCCATGTGTGACTTATGTTTGAAGAGTGATAATGTAAACCTATGATGTGACGAGTGGCCAAATCAATAAAAGTAGCTGGGGTGAAGATCAAGGCAGTCTCCTGAGACTCCAGTCCTGAGACCCCAGCACAGACTCCACATTGCCCACCTAGACCCCGGTAAGCACTCTGCCTCTCCAAACAAGACCGTTCAGGGCCCTACTGAAGCGAAGACCTAGACTTAACAGGACACTCATCTTGACTGTGAGTAAACTGAAGTCTGTGCCATTTAGTTTGCTATGAGTACCTTTGCTTATTCAGTTGACTCTTAATTACTTTCATTTTGCATTGTGAATTACCTAATAAACCCAGCTATTTCTTAATTATATATAACCAACTAAATATTTATCATGACAATAATTTATTTGAAAAGCTCCCAATAAGGTACTATGGGCCATTTTTCAGTTTTCTGACATCAGAGACTAGACTAGTTGAACACACACTTGTGAAATTATTTCCTTGAATCAAAGAGCAGTCTTTATTTTGCGCTAAGGCGAACAGAGGCATAGCCGAAGCAGCAGGTTGCCTAGATCCTAATTCCAGATTTAGTTTTATTCATTCCCCATATAGCTATCTCAGTTTATATATGGATAAAATGCAAAGGTTGAGAATAATCTCTAAAGCCTTCAGCAGCTTCAAACTTTTAAGTATATAAATAGAGGAGGGTTGCTACTGAATAACTGGCAAGTGACATAACACAATGAAGATTTGCAAATGTAAATTCCCTTTCCACAATCATCTAATAGGCATCAAAGGAGCTGAGTCCTAATCTCATTTAATATGATGACATTTCAGCAAACTATATTGGATGACATTTTATGTCCTTTTTTAAAATGAAAACCAATACACAGAAATTAAAAGGCATTACCCTAAATGATATAGTCAGCCAATGTTAAAGGTTTGGCTGAAGCTAGATTTCAAGTCTTTAATCTAAAAACTTTAGGCACCAGAAAAACTGGTAATTAATGAGAAGTATAGGTACTAAATTAAAGTCAGATTATATTATGACTCAAAGAGACATAGATAAGTAATTTAAAAAATGATGAGATCCAAATGGAAAGCACATAAATAATTATCAAAGATAGTTATAGAAATCAAATGAGATTGTGCATGAGTGTATGTGATAATGAAAAAAAGTCTCAAATACCACTTACAGCCCATTAAACTTTCAAAATTACATTGTTTAAAAATATATATATATATATACACACACACACACATATATATGTCATATGTCACCTTGGCCATTGGGAAAGGGAATATGTACTCATCAATACATTGCAAATGACTAAACACATTCATAATTTTGGTTCAACATTTCCAACTATAGAAATAGAAAACATAGGCAATAAACTCTCTGATATCTCTCATAGCAATATTTTTGCCAATTTATCTCCACAGGCAAGTGAAATAAAGGATAAAATAAACAAATGGGTCTATATCAAACTAAAAAGCTTTTGCACAGCAAAAGACACCATTAAAAAAATAAAAAGACAACCCTCACAATGGAAGAACATCTTTGCCAAATCATCTGATAAGGAGTTAATAAACAAAATTTATAAAGAACTTCTAAAACTCAACATCAGAAAGGTAAACAATCCAATTTAAAAAATGGGCAAAGAAATTGTATAGACAATTCTTCAGAGGACATACAGATGGCCAATAGGCACATAAAAAAATGTTCAACATCACTAATCATCAGATAAATGCAAATGAAACCACAATGAGATTCCACCTCACACCTGTGAGAGTAGCGTTCATTAACAAATCTACATACAAGAAGTGCTGGTGAGGGTGTGGAGAAGAGAGAACCCTCCTACACTGCTGGTGAGAATGCAGACCGGTGCAGCCACTGTGGAAAACAGGATGGCGTTTCCTCAAAAAATTAAAAATGGAACTGCCTTTTGACTCACAATCCCACTTTTAGGAATATATCTTAATAATACCAAATCACTGATTCAAAAAATGAAATGCACTCCCATGTTTATTGCAGCGTTGTTTACAATAGCCAAGATCTGGAAACAGTCAAAGTGTCCATCAGTGGATGAGTGGATTAAAAAGCAATGGTACATATATGCAATGGAGTACTATGGGGCCATGATAAAGAAGGAAATCTTACCTTTTGCGATGGCATGGATGGACCTGGAGATAATTACGCTAAGTGAAATAAGCCAGCAGAGAAAGAAAAAGATCATGTGATCTCACTTATACATGGAACCTAATGATGAACAAAGTGAACTGAGAAACATAATAGAGGCAGAGGTGGGGTCACAGGGACCAGAGGGACAACTGTCAGAGGGAAGGGGGATGAGGCGATGGGATCAGAGAAGGTGAAGAGATTAGTGAAATTATATACACATAACACAGAGATACAGGTAACAGAAAGGCGGAGGGAGTTTGGAGAAGGGAGCAAAAGGGGTTTAATGGGGGGATACAAGAGTGAGGGTTGAGGATGTTATATTGAGTGGGATACTTGAATCCATGTTAACACAGTAAATTAAAATAAAAATTAAAAAAAATCTTAAAGAAATACTTATAAATGTACATAAATGTTTATAATGATTATACTGAAAAATGTAGAAAACTCTTGTAATGGATCATTGGTTAAACAAAGTGCAAGTGACTAAATAATATACCACATTAAAAATTAAGATTACAAAAACATTTAACATTAGTTAATATTTGATAGTGTGGTAGAGATTTTAAAAGATCTATAGAGGTAGTATGGTTCAAATTTTGCAAAATAGCTCTTTTCAAATCAAATAAACATTTTCATATAAAAAGAATAGGCATTTTTTTCTTTAAATTATTTTTCTTCATTTTCCAAACTTCTGTAGTGTATTTAGGTAGTAGATATAATCACAAAAATAACCATAGTTTTTCCAGCTCCATTGTCAGTAGTAGAGGTTGGGGAGCAAAATGTTTGCTGCCCTAGTATAGACACTGAAGTAGAGTCAGTCACTTCATATCAGTTAACAATCTAACCCCAAATGTTTTCAACTCTGAGTCAGAACCAAAGAAGTGGCTTACCTTAGATGAGTACTATAGCCATAGATATTATTTCAAAGGATGGTTCCTTTCTGATCTTTTATGTAGTAATGACATAAAACAAGTTTTTATTTATTTTTTCTTAATTTTAATGGAGTGACATTGATAAATCAGGGTACATATGTTCAGAGAAAACATCTCCAGGTTATTCTGACATTTGATTATGTTGCATACCCATCACCCAAAGTCAAATTGTCTTCTGTCACCTTCTATCTGGTTTTCTTTGTGCCCCTCCTCTCCCCTCCCCCTGTAACCACCAACTCTTGTCCATGTCTCTGAGTCTCATTTTTATGTTCCACCAGTGTATGAAATCATATAGTTCTTAGTTTTTTCCGACTTACTTATTTCATTCAGTATAATGTCATCAAGTTCCATCCATGTTGTTGTAAATGATCCGATGTCATCATTTCTTATGGCTGAGTAGTATTCCATAGTACATATGTACCACATCTTTATTATCCAGTCATCTACTGAAGGGCTTTTTGGTTGTTTCCATGTGTTGGCCACTGTGAACAATGCTGCAATGAACATGGGGCTGCATGTGTCTTTACGTACCAATCAAACAGATTTTTAAAATGTAAACTGAATGTTCTTGACCATAAGAATATTGCCTCTAACAAGCCTGACAAATGTCCATGGGAGGTAAAAGAGGTCTAGCCTATCCAGGAAGTTTCCTAACCCAGAGAATTACTATTATTGTTTCTTGGTGATCATATCCTGCTGACTGACACCCTACCAACAATTTCCCCAGAACATCCCTCCAGGTGTTTCTGGCTGGTATTTGAGTTGTCTCTTTTCTAATTATCAACAGGGGAAGTCTACCTTTGAAAACTGTGGCTACAATAGACATTGAGTTATATCACTTCTCAGGCAAAGTCAAAAAAGATTATTCAACCTACTTTCCTTCCCCTCTCTGTGTGTGCATGTGCACTTGTCTGTCTCTGGGGTTCTGAGATGCCAGGTAATGGAACTCACTATTTTTAAGCTACTATGCTAGAAATATCATGCAGAGACCACACTGAGATAGAGATGAGCAAAGAACCCCAGCTGCTCTAGCCACTAGAAGTTCAAGTTGTCTCTGCCCAGGCATCAGATATGTGAGTGAGTGGGCATTCAAATGGTTGGTTCCCAGCCTTGAGACATGCTACTGAAGCTGAGTGAAACAAACTAGACTAGAGAGGTTTGTAAGATGGGCTGGATATTTTAGTGGATGACTCTCAAGAACCATCCCAAATTGCAGAATGGGGATTATTTTCATGAAAAGTTGCTTCCTCCCTTCTTTTGTGAATAAAGGATACTAGAAACTATCATTGGGTCCTCAAAAAAAATCACAAATCCTGATTTCCTAATTAATATAGAGCTATAAAAAGGAGATGCAAAATCTAGTTCATATAATTGGTGCTTCATCACAACTATTGCTTATGATCTAGGAGGAACAAGATATTACTGGGAAATGGGGAAAAAAAAGACTAGATTAATAGTAACAAAGACTGGTTATATTGCCTGACCTGTGATGGTGCACTGGATAAAGCGTCGACTAGGAACGCTGAGGTTGCCGGTTGGAAACCCTGGGCTTGCCCAGTCAAGGCACATATGGGAGTTGATGCTTCCTGCTCCTCCCCCCCTTCTCTCTCCCTTCTCTCTCTCTCTCTCTCTCTCTCTCTCTCTCTCTCTCTCTCTCTTTCTTCCCCCTTCTCTAAAATGAATAAATAAAATCTTTAAAAAAAAAAGACTGGTTATTTTCTTCAATTAATTGCTCTGTAACCATGAGTAGACTCACAACTTATCAAAGCCTCACTTTCCTCACCAGAAATATGACAATAATAGTATCTGCCTAGCTTTCCTCCCAAGAGCATTGTAAAAATACATTTAAATCTATATATTCTCATAAAATTCAAAATTATAATTCCATAAGGTATATTTTGTTTTAATTAGTTCAAGAAATGTGAGTCTTACCTATTAAAGTCACTTCCCTAGCTCCATTCACCCAAGAAGTTATGAGCAATATCTAATCACAAATAATTGAGAACACATTTCTTAATATCTAAGCAATGTTGGACTCATAGTTCATAGTACCAGCTGTTGAAAACAGAAATTTGTTTTCACTAAGTCAACCATCCTCTGAAAAAGCCCATTGTCATTACTTGCTGAATTTTGTTGTTGACTTACATCCTGAAGTTACCTTCCAACATCTGCAAAAGTAATTATGGAAGCCATCTGGAACAGGAGCTGAGAGAAGCAACTGGAACTACAATAAATGGCACGTCAGCGGCACAGTGATACTAACAAACCCTCTCTTTAAGGGAGGGGAGGAAAGGGAGTTACCTAAAGGAAATCGCGACTGTCCTGACCAGGCATGCTGGAGTCATATAGGAATCCACTGCTAAAACCGGAAAAGCCTCCTCTCTTTTGCTTTATGGAGTCCCAAACACATGGGCTCTCGGTTCGTTCATCATGAAAATCAATTCCATCTAATAGACTGAGAGGGAGTGTGCTGGCTGATAACCCGTTTTGTCAGTATGGCCAAATTACTCATGTCTTGACAGTACTGAAATCATTGGTAAAATATGTAATTTTTCTACCAGCTGACCTCAGCAGGTCACAGTTTTATTGGTGAAACACAATGAAATATTCATAAATTAAGCCTTACCATTTACTGTGGTTGGAAAATAAAGAAAAACAAAAGTCTGAAATTCAGACTTTTTTGCCCAATAAATCCAGACATGTTCTAGCCACTAAACTGCAGGGAGGACTTATGCCCATGCGGTCATCAATTTCAAAGTGACTTTCCATAGTTGTTTATTGTCAGAATCTTATTTGCCTAATTGATTCACAAAAGGTTTTGGGCTGCTCCCTCTACCCCCACCCCCAGCTCTGTGAGAAAACAGCAGGAGTAGCTACTTTCTTACATTAAAAATATATCATATTTTGATTTGAGGTGGTGACAGCCTTGTTTGCCAGCTAAAAATACCAACAAAACTGCAGCTAAAGTCACCTCAAGCCTATGATCATTCTACCCACTAGAGAGAACTGTAGATTGATAGATATATGAATTTACCAGAAATTCCAACTGCCCTTTGGTTGTTCCGCCTGACTGCCTGACCTCACCCTTACTTACTGGACAATCGCCACTGAGGCAGAATAGTACCAAAAAGCTGGTCAACTGCCTCAAGAAGGAGCGTTCCAGGAAGCCCAAACCGTAAAACCGTAAAAGGGAACATACCAGAACTTCTGACTCAGTATCTCCTCAGGCTCTCCCAAACCCTATAAAATTTGCCTTATAGTCTGTACCGGTGTTCTTCTCCCCGGAGAAGTGCCCAGCAGGGTTCTTTTCTTTCTTTCAATAAAGCCTGCTACACTGGTCTTTTCATATTCCCATAGATTCCAACATTTGGTGCTGAAACCCGGGATAGGGGACTAACTGCCTGGACGATCCCTCTTTGCTGTCCAAACTTACAACCAGGGAAGCAATGGGCAGCGGCAGCTCATCCAGGGCTTACTCCCTGATTCTGTTTGGATGTGTAATTGTAGGTTGATTGGCTGGCAGTCTAACCCTGTCCCGAACCCCTGCCGGATCAGAAAGGTAAGGAGTTTCTCCCTTCCCTCTCCCGGCTGGCTTTAATTTGACCCATAAATCCCTAATCCATCATCGGATGGCTTTCTCTGGTCAGCCTCACATTCTGAGGGGTTTGACAATTTCTGTCTTAGGAGACAGCACATTCCAAAAGACGAAGCGCTTAGCCAAATCCCTCCACATTCTCTCAGACCTCCTTCTTAGGCGGTGATGACCCCTAATTAGGATGACTCTACATTCCCAGGAGAGCTTTCTCTTTCGAGATTGTGGTCAGAGGTGGGGATGCCCTCTCTAGATCACTAATCTCCACAATGGGCTCTTCGGAGTCAAAGCCATCTGACGGAAGCCCGTTGAGGTGTCTTTTAAAAAAATCTTACTAAATTAGGTCTCTCTGACCTCAAGCCAAGAAACTCATTTTCCTTTGCAACAGACCCTGGCCTCAATATAGGCTTGATAATGACTCCCATTGGCCTGAAAACGGGACCTTTGATTTCAACATACTGAGAGATCTAGATAATCTTTGCCACCGGATGAGAAAGACTTCTGAAATCCCTTACATGCAGGCTTCCTTTTACTTTCACTCCAGTCCTTATCTCTGTGCTGCTTGTTCTACACACAGGCCATTTTTGGCCAAAGAAACCTCACCTGAAACCTCCTCTCCTAATCTTTCCTTCTCCACGGACTTCCAACTCTCTTCCCCTTCCTGCCTGACCCCTGGAGGCACCCCTCTCTCGGGATCCCTCTCTGGTCCCTCTGTGGACCTCCTCCACTTGAGTCTCTTCCTTCCAAGAGCCTCCTTCCCTCCCTTCGCAGGATCCTGTTTCTCATTCACTTGCAAATACCAGTCTCTCTCTTTCTCCTCCACCCCCTTGGCCACGGGCTCCTCCCTTTTCCACTGTGTTCTTAACCCCCCCTTCCTCCTACAGGTTGTAGTGGGGGGGCTTTCTTCCCCTCATCCCCTCCCTTCTTCTCCTTATAGGCTCTAACTTTTTGACTCCTCTGACCACATGGTGCCACCACCAGCTCTTTAACCTTCTCCTCCTCCTCCTGCAGATTCTAACCCCCCTTCTTTCCATCCAGCTATTCACGCTGTTCATTCATCTGCTTTCTGTCTTCCTCCCCTCTATGCTAATAACTCCCTCCCATCTTGAAAGGCTTAAAAAAGCAGAGTTGTCTATTGAGCTGTGTGAGTGAGTAATCTGTTTTGTCTGTTTGTTTGTCAGAAAATATCTCTAGTATACTTTGAATTGAAACAAGTAAAGCATGGTCATTTAAATTCATAAATTATAATTTGTATGTGAAGTCTTTGTTTAATGTGTAACTGCCTGTTTCTAAGGCTTTAAACCAATAATTACCCGCCTTTTAAATCAAGGCTTACTCATCCCCACGGACTTGCCCTGCAGTACCCCCATCCTTCCTGTTTGAAAACCTTCAGGGGCTTATCACCTCATACAAGCCCTACACCTAATCAATGAGGCAGTATTTCCCCTCCATCCAGTAGTCCCTAGTCTCTACAAGTTACTGTCACACAGTCCCTCAAACACCACTCACTTCACGGTCCTAGACCTCAAGGATGCCTTCTTTACCATTCCTCTATACTCTGACTCTTTCTTTCTGTTTGCCTTTACCTGGATACTAATGCAGCCCAGCAACTTACATGAACTGTCTTACCCCAAGTGTTCAAAAACAGCCCACACCTGTTTGGACAGGCATTAGCTCAGGATTTAGCAACATGCAATCTCAAAACTAGTACTCTATTACAATATGTAAATAATCTACTCCTCTGCAGCCCCTCCCTGTCTGCCTCAAGAAGACACACTTCCACCCTTTTTAACTTCCTTGCCATGAAGAAATATCATGTCTCCACTGCTAAGGCTCCACTTTCAGTCTATCTGGGCATCACCTTAATCCCTACCACCTGAGATCTCATCATAGATCGAATTCAGACCCTCAGCAATCTCCAACCACCTACCACTGTAAATCAAATCCTTTCTTTCCTCAGTCTAATAGGCTTCTTTAGACACTATAGTTTCCCAATTTTACTCTCTTAATCAAACCCCTCAGTGAGATCTTCTGAGCATGGCTTTTAAGGTCTATAATGGCCAAGGGAGCAACAGAAAAGGCAAATAAGGCTCAAAAGAAGCCAGGAAATACCAGCTTTTGGCATATGCTCTGAAAGCTCCAGTGCCCTAAAGGGCTGCACAGAATTCCATCAGGGCCCTGCCCCAGAGTGGAAAGAAAGGTCATTGAACTGAAGCCTGCCAGGCTTCCCGGCCCTTCTGGTTGACACATCTGTGCTGTGGAAAAGGAACATGAGAAGGTAAGCTGCCCCCTTGCTCCATGAAGGGAGGGTTTAGTCTCTTCTAGCCCTGCTCCAGCTACCTGTGACCTGACCTTGCCCAGCATGCTGGGAATTGCCACTGAAGGCCCAAGGACATTGTTCATGAACCTAAGGTATATCTTCCAAGTAGCAGATAAGCTGATCTCATTTCTTATAAATACAAGGGCCATCTATTATGTCTTACTTGAATATTTAAGTTTTATTTATCCCTCAAAGATCTCTACTGTGGGTATTAACAGTCTACTTTTGTTACTTTATTTAATGTATAGCATCTCCTTTATTCCTCTTGTCTCAATGCCCCATGCCTATTGTAGGCTGGGAACTGCTGCTAATTCCAGCTAAAAGCAGTGGTCACTAGGACTTAAACTCTAGCTGCAAAGTGTAGAAATGTAACCACCCTTTCCCTAAGTACTTGCAGGATTTACAGGTTCCTCAGCAAACTATTCAAAAACTGTTTAAGAGGCACTTCCAGCATTACATCACCCAAGGACTGACTATCACGTGAACAGGTCCATACACCATGATCCTGACAACTCCCACTGCTGCTAAAGTAGAAAAACAGCATGCCGTACTCCAACCACAAACAGGAAGCTGGTTGGTCTATGTATGGTGAATATATGAAGAAACTAAGGACTCTTTTAATCAGACTTTTGGAAAAGGAAAACTAGGGTGAAAATAAAGTCAACTTAATTGTCACTAAAAGTTAAGATTTTTAAATCAAGAGTTCTGACTTGAAAGGAATTGTATAGTTTTGATAATAGAAGGTATAAGGTATGAAAATACTTTTGAAAGAAAAAGAAAAAAGCAAGTTGTTATGAAGGCCAGTTTCTGGATAAGAAAGGGCATGAAAGCTGAAGGTTTATGTAAATTGTAGAAGGTTTGTGCAAGTTATAGGAGGTTTGTACCAAGAAAAAAGAATTTGAATGGTCAGAAAACTGGTTTTTGAAGAATGTTTAGTCGCCCTAGCTAACAATCCTCTACTCTCCCCATGTATTGGGGTGGCCCTTTCCATCTGGAGCTCAGAAACAGAGAAATGAAACCAACCCCTTATCCTTCTATTCTCTAATCGCCTCTCAGCCTGCCTCACCCAATCAGGGGCTTTCTACTTGTGTGGGATCAACACCTATATGTGTCTCCCTACTAATTGGACAGAAACCTGTACCCTAATCTATCTCACCCCAAATATCAACCAAATCCCACCCCATGAGCCTCTTTGAATTCCTAGTACACTACCCATCAATCTAAGGACCAAATGAGCTGTACAAGTAATCCCTCTTCTTGTTGCTTTAGGAATCTCTACAGAAGTAGGTCTAGGGGCAGGGGGACTGGCCACTTCCCTGTCTTATTCCCACTTTCTCTCTCTGAAGCCCAGTGAATTCCATAAACATGGAATCAGTGGTTTCACACCAACTGGGTATCTTGACTATTGCCTTTCATTGGTCCACTCACTCTCCTATTTATTTTTCTAACTTTTGGACCCTGTCTCTTACATTTGTTCACTAGTTTCTTACAGAACCACATGCAGGCCTTCGCCAATCAGAAAATTGGAAAAATCTACCTAACCCTACACACCTGAAACCTGCCCTCGTGAAATAGAAAAATCTGGAACCCTATAAATATACCCCTACTATGAACAATGTTCCTGCAGGCCTGAATGATAGAAATCTCCAAAATTACCCACAATCAAATGCTTTTACAAGCCCTACTCCACCTGCTCCAGGGAGGGGTTCATGAAGAAGGCCCCCAATAGGGATAACAGCAGGAAGCAGCTCCAGAAGATGGCCGGTTCGAGACAAACCTTGTTCCTGAACCCCATACCCTTTCCTTCCCCCCACCTCTTTTCCTTTTTTATCATACCACAGAGTTGAGAAATGATAGATATATGAATTTACCAGAAATTCCAACTGCCCTTTGGTTGTTCTGCCTGACTGCCTGACCTCACCCTTACTTACTGGACAATGGCCCCTGAGGCAGAAGAGTTCCAGGAAGCTGGTCAACCGCCTCAAGAAGGAGCGTTCCAGAAAGCCAAAACCGTAAAACTGTAAAAGGGAACATACCAGAACTTCTGACTCAGTATCTCCTCAGGCTCTCCCAAACCCTATAAAACTTACCTTATAGTCTGTACTGGTGCCCTTCTCCCCCGAGAAGTGCCCGGCAGGGTTCTTTTCTTCCTTTCAATAAAGCCTGCTACACTGGTCTTTTTGTACTCCCATGGATTCCAACATAGATAAGAGTATTGGCTGAGGCAGACATTATCTCTAGTTCTGGTTCAAATCATGCACTAAAATGACTGAATTATGATTTGGCTGAATGTATTTCAAGACTTTGGTGCTTTCACCTTCCTACCATTTGATTTGGGCTGCTCCAAACCTAGCTTTGCTTTCCTGACTTTTGAATACCTTATTCTTTTGACTTTTTATAATTAGATGCTTCTAGACAACTTCCTCTTCCCCCAAACCCAATGCACAACCAGGATACACAGTAATTCAGGATAAGTCCTAAATTTTGTTCATTCCTTGGTCCAACAGCCCATTCTACATGGAAAGGAAGGAAATCCCATGCCAGCATAGGACTGAATTATGGAATGTTTAATGGCAGATAAAGAGTAGTTGAATAATTTAAAGGGATAATGAGACCTATTAACATGTCTTTACTCAAGACTGTAAGCTCAAACACCCACAGAGACCAGAAAGATAGCACAAAAGAGTGACAATGCAGAGGTGCTGGAGATTAAGATCAAGAGTGCATCTGACAGGAGTGTCTTTTAAAACACAATGTCAACTAAATAAGTCATACAGCACTTGCCTGTGAGTCAACCATCTGTTTGAATCCTCCTGCTGCCTACCTCAGTCAGTGTAGTTAAGTAACAAGAAAGTTCCTATAGTGATGTCGCCTGCTTGGTTCAGATGAGAAACCAGTCCCTTCTATTTCTTTCTTTAGCTTTTTCTAGATCACCAAAACTGGAACCAATGATATCCCAATCTATGGGCTTAGAACTACATTGTATTGTTGTAAAGTAGTGTACCTTAATTCCACGGGTTATGTAGCAACGCCAAGGCACAATACAGAAGAATTTTTAAGAGGAGATTTATTAATAAGCTGGCTGCATATGACTTACACGGGGTATAGCTGACCCAATTTGTGTAGTCTCTGAGGCTAGTTATATACACTTGATTACATACAGGTTGGAGGGAAAAGGAGGAGGCTTACATGATGTCAGAGAATAAGAGTTTGTAAATCGCCCATTAAGAAGAAAGAAAGGGGAGAGGAAAGGGCTACTTAAATCTTTCTTCCTTCTCCCGCATTCCTGGCTAGCTGTTTACCTTCTTCCTCACAGGTGTGGGGAAGAGAGGGTATCCAAGTCTCCTTCCATTCCATTCAAAACCTAGTACAGCCTGACCTGTGGTGGCGCAGTGGATAAAGCGCCGACCTGGAAATGCAGAGGTCACTGGTTCAAAACCTTGGGTTTGCCTGGTCAAGGCACATATGGGAGTTGATGCTTCCAGCTCCTGCCCCCTTCTTTCTGTCTCTCCTCTCTCTCTCTCTCTCTCTCTCTCTCTCTCTCTCTCTCTCTCTCTCTCCCTCTCCTCTCTAAAAGATGAATAAAAAAATTATAAAAAAATTAGAAAAAAAAGATAAACATTTAAAAAACAAACAAACAAACAAACAAAAAACCCCTAGTACAAAAACCTCTCTACTTATAATAGCCCTTCTTAATCATGAATGTGATTGGCCATCTTGAGCTGGTGTAAATCACATACAAGTATAAAAATCATATTTACAAAATCTGTCTGAATGCTTGGCCTCAATCATAAAATGCCTTTTAAGTCTCTTAGTAAAAGGGGGTTTCTTATCTCAGTACATAGTATGTCCTTGTAAGCCATGAAGCTCCCACATTCTTCTCCCTCCATTCTCCACAGAAAGGAGGGGGCAAGATACCTGACTCTTCCTTCTAAAATATTAATATTAATTTTTGCAATTCTTCAGTACCTTATCACAGTATGTCAGACACACCTGGAGTAGAGGTACAGAAGACTTCAGCATGTCTAACTTTCCTTCTTATATTTCTCAAATCTATTGCATTATGTTTAAGTTCCAGCCTTCTTTCTGTTTCACCTGGGCATAAACACAGGACCCAGTGTTGACCTTTGGACTGCTAAGTTGTCCCATTCAAAATTCTTGTTACCCACACCCTGCAAGAAATGCCTTTCAGTTCCCCTCATTTTTTCAATGTGCCAGTCTGCACCAAGTCCTTAAAAATATACCTTGTGGCTCTGGTTGGTTGGCTCAGTGGATAGAGTGTTGACCCAATTGGTGGACATCTAGGGTTTGATTCCAGGTCAGGGGGCATGTTGGTCAAATAAGTTTGTAAAATATAATCTTTATGTTTCCTCACTTATAGCTTACATTGGGGGCTGGGCAGCACCAGGTATATGTGGTCTGTGAAATTTCTAATTACCTTCCTGCTCAGTAGGGGCCATTGTTTTGCTAATGTTTGCTGGAGGAGAATTTTCATGCCAGAAAGTTTTAAAAAAGAGAAAAGAAAGAGAAGAGTGCTGAGAAAGGAAGCCATGCTTGCAGAGAAAGAAGAGGTGTGCAGATGGGGAACCAAAGTTGAGTGGCTTTGGGAGTCCTACTTAGACAGGTGGGGTTTTTGATTTTAGGAGAAACTAGAGGAGATTCTCCTGGTTGAGGAACTGGAGAATGTGTCAGTGGCTTTGGAGCACTGAGTGAGAGGGAAGTGTTTTCCTGCTTGTTTGCTGGTCAGCCGGTGTGAGACTTAAATAAAGGAATGGCCCACCATTTTTGGGCTCCACTGTTTCTTTACTGTCTTTCCAAATTCAATGGGAACCTGCATGTGCATGGCCATGAAGGCCGTGACTGCTGGCCTTACAGAGCACGTGAGAAGTGACCTTCTCTTCTTTTCCCCTCCCTCTCCCCTTTTCTCCTTCTTCCTCTCCTGCAGGCAGTGGCTCAATTGGTTCTAGCATTGGCAAGGGTGCTGAGGATAGCTCAGTTGATTCAAGCATTGGCCCTAGAATGGGGTTGCCAGATGGATCCCAGTGAGGGTACATGCAGGAGTCTGTGTCTCCCCTCCTCTCACTTAAAAAAAAAAATTGTAAGGCCAGGGCCCACAGCCATCATGTCCATTCACATGCAGGTTCTCATTGGATTCGGGCAGATGGTACAGAAACATTGAAGCCAAAAAATGGTAGGCTAGTCCTTTATTAAAGTCTTGCACTGGCCAATGAACAAACACACAGGGAAAACACTTCCCTTTCATTCAGGGCTCCCAAAGCCCTGACACAGTCTCCGGTTCCACAACCAGGAGAATCTTCTCTGGTTCCTCCTGGAATCAAAGGCCTCGGCCTGACCTGTGGTGGCGCAGTGGATAAAGTGTCGACCTGGAAATGCTGAGGTCGCCGGTTCGAAACCCTGGGCTTGCTTGGTCAAGGCACATATGGGAGTTGATGCTTCCAGCTCCTCCCCACCTTCTTTCTCTCTCCCTCTCTCCCTCTTTCTCTCTCCTCTCTAAAAAAAAATGAATAAATAAAACTTAAAAAAAAAAAAAAAAAGGCCTCACCAGTCTCAGCAGAGCTCGCAAAGCCCCTCAGCTCTGGTTCCCCATCTGCACACCTCCTCTTTCATATATTCAAAGAAAACATGTCCAGATTATCTTGTCATTCACTTATGTTGCATACCCATCACCCAAAGTCAGATTGTCCTGTCACCTTTTATCTAGTTTTCATTGTGCCCCTCCCCCTCTCCTTTTTCCCTCCCACGCCCCCCTCCCCCCACCCCTGGTAACCACCACACTCTTGTCCATGTCTCTTAGTCTTGTTTTTATGTCCCACCAATGTATGGAATCATGTAGTTCTTGTTTTTTTCTGATTTACTAATTTCACTCTGTATAATGTTATCAAGATCCCACCATTTTGTTGTAAATTATCCGATGTCATCATTTCTTATGGCTAAGTAGTATTCTATATTGTATATGTGCCACATCTTCTTTATCCAGTTGTTGGGCAGATAAAATATATTATGCTCACTTTGTTAAAGATGGCGCTGCCCACGTGGAGGCCATCACCCAGGTGATATTAATGTGTGTTGGGGGTGGGCTGTGGGCAGGTAGAATCCTTGTAGCCTGGGGCTTGGTTTTAGAACTAAGCCTTTCCCACCCTTTTTGATGTGGGGTGGTACAATCCCATCATGCCCCAGATAAGTGATTTTGTATTAGAGACTTCCCTATTTTGTATATTGGATTTAAGGTTTTAATTTCTACACTATAAAATGGGGGCAGAATGGGAGCTTTCTCTCTTGGTTCCAGAGATTAGCATTAGAGGAGAGAGCAGAAAGGAGAGCAGAGAGAGGCCATGTGGAGGAGGCCAGGAGAAGCAGCCAAGATGGTGGAGTGTTGAGTGAGAAGCCAGTTTGTGCAGAGTTTGTGCAGGGAGAAGGAAGGAGATGGGGAACAGAGGTGAATCAAGTCTGGTGAGCTAGAAACCTTTGATTCTAGGAAACTTGGATAAATCAGTAGCTTTGTGAGCACTGAATGTGAGTGGGTTTCGGAGTCCAGTGTGTGTTTTTACTTTGCCCGCCGGGTGCAAGCTAGAATTAAAGGTGATGGTCCATCAGTTCTTGGCTCCGTTGTTTCTTTACCGACTATCCGAATCCAATGTGAACCTGCATGGGCCAGGTAGCAGTAGTAGTAGCCCTGGCCACTGGCCATACACCAGTCTTCTGTTCAAGGGCTTTTTGGTTGTTTCCATGTTTTGGCCACTGTGAACAATGCTGCAATGAACATGGGGCTACATGTGTCTTTACGTATCAATGTTTCTGAGTTTTTGGGGTATATACCCAGTAGAGGGATTGCTGGGTCATAAGGTAGTTCTATTTTCAGTTTTTTGAGGAACCACCATACTTTCTTCCATAATGGTTGTACTACTTTACATTCCCACCAACAGTGAATGAGGGTTCCTTTCTCTCCACAGCCTCTCCAACATTTGCTATTACCTGTCTTGTTGATAATAGCTAATCTAACAGGTGTGAGGTGGTATCTCATTGTAGTTTTGATTTGTATTTCTCTAATAATAAAACTTTCTGATGCAAAAACCTCTCCTCCAGCACAGATTAGCAAAACAATGGCCCTTCCCAAGCAGGAAGGTAATTTGCAATTTCACCAACCCACATACACCTGGCACTGCCCAGCCCCCAATGCAAACTATAAATGAGCAAACATAAAAATTATATTTTACAAACTTATTTGACAAACAAACATAAAATAAAAAAATATATAACCTGAAGTCTCTCCCATCTCACCTGGCCCATTAACCCTGTTTCTCAAATCGAGTTTCTTTTTGGTCTTTTAAGAGCTATCATCCAAACATGGTCCTCAAAATGTATGCAAAGCTTTTTTTAAATACTCCTTAAACAAATAAAATTATTTTGTGCAAACTTTTCTCTAAAAAGAATCACTAAACCAATAACTCCACAGGATGATTTATAAAACATTCTCTGTGGTCTGGTTGCAGATAAGAAAGTACTGCGACAATATTATCTAATTCACTGATTCATCTACCAGAATGCAGTGTTGATGTTCTTAATTGCACTAGACACAACTGGAGACATCTTTGATTATTTTTTTGTGCCAATGAATTATTCTTAGGCACCTCCATGGTATAGAGTATTTTATTATGTCCTATGGAGGATATAGAAGAAAAGTAAACAAGTTCTGTCCTCAAAAAAGAATTTTCATTTTTTCTATTTTAATTTTAATTTTTTTAGTGAGAGAGACACAGAGACAGAAACACTTCCCTTTTTTAAAATTTATTCATTTTAGAGAGGAGAGGGAGAGACAGAGAGAGAGAGAGAGAGAGGAGAGACAGAGAGAGAGAAGTGGGGGAGGAGCTGGAAGCATCAACTCCCATATGTGCCTTGACCAGGCAAGCCCAGGGTTTCGAACCGGCAACCTCAGCATTTCCAGGTCGACACTTTATCCACTGCGCCACCACAGGTCAGGCCCAGAGACAGAAACAGAGACAGACAGGAAGGGAGAGAGATGAGAAACAAGTCATCATTGCAGCATCATAGTTATTCACTGATTGTTTCTCATAAGTGCTTTAACTATGGGGATCCAGCTGAGCCAGTGACCCCTTGCTCAAGCCAGCAACCTTGGGTTCAAGCCAGCGACCTTGGGGTCATGTCTATAATCCCACATACAAGTTCCACGCTCAAGCCAGAGACCCTGTGCTCTAGCTGGTGAGCCTACACTTAAGCCAGCAACCTTGGGGTTTCGAACCTGGGTCCTCAGTGTCCCAGGTTGATGCTCTATCTACTGCGCCACCACCGGGTTAGGTGTCAAAGAAGAACTTTTAGAATGCAGCTAAGGCCACAAGGCAAACACTCACGAAACGACAGCATGGCATAGATGGCAGAATGTAATTACAATGCTTAGCGCTACTGAGTTTCTATTGGATTAAGCATGCCGCGTAAATTTCTCAATCTCTTAAGAGCCTGGCAATGTAGTACTTACTGTCTCAGCCCAACGCCATATAACTAGCAAAATGGCACAACTGAGGATTCAACCTGGTGCCATTGCTAAAGCCAGTGAGTCGTCTATGGACATTATTTGCGTATATCAGCACAGGCCCCACCTTTGGGGATTCTAATTCAGATGAAGATGAGATACAAATAACTTTTTACAGGGCCACAGATGATTCTAATGGACACCAAGGTGAAGAATCACTGTACTAAAACCACACAACCCATATATGGCCTAAACTCTAAATGGTGATAATTTTCAGAAGACAGAGTGTTCAGAAGGCTGCAATTTCCAGCAGGTGAGTAGGATTTTATAAGTACAGTTTACTTATAAAATCAATTTTGCCATCTCCAAAAACTTAGCTTTTACTGAAACTACTTCAAAGTCACAAAATTATTTCTACCCTTCGTTGGATTATGTTGTATGCAAAAAAAAAAAAAAAAAAAAAAAAAGCAACTGTAATGTATAATACTGCATAACTCATTTCATCTTACTATAGGTTTTTATATATAATATTTTATTGAGCATTACAAAACCTGATATGGGTGGGATGGAGAAAAAAGCATTTTATTTATCAATGATAAAACTGAGGCTCAGAGTGGTTACATAACTTATTCAATGTCACACAACTAGCCAGTGATATAACCCAATACGAATTTCATTATATAACTCTGGCTTGGTGGTGTCATACCATTATAACTTTGAGTCACTGAGTCTCCACAACAAATTGATGTGTTTGATCAATAATTCAAGGAGGTCCTGGCCGGTTGGCTCAGCAGTAGAGCGTCGGCCTGGCGTGCGGGGGACCCAGGTTCGATTCCCGGCCAGGGCACATAGGAGAGGCGCCCATTTGCTTCTCCACCCCCTCCCTCCTTCCTCTCTGTCTCTCGCTTCACCTCCCGCAGCCAGGGCTCCATTGGAGCAGAGATGGCCCGGGCACTGGGGATGGCTCCTTGGCCTCTGCCCCAGGCGCTGGGGTGGCTCTGGTTGTGGCAGAGTGACGCCCCGGAGGAGCAGAGCATCACCCCCTGGTGGGCAGAGCATCACCCCTGGTGGGCGTGCCGGGTGGATCCCGGTCGGGTGCATGCGGGAGTCTGTCTGTCTCTCCCCGTTTTCAGCTTCAGAAAAAAAAAAAAAAAATAATAATAATAATAATTCAAGGAGCTGCTTATTGAAGAGAGCAAAGGGTAGCAGGAATGCATTTAAATCAATCACTTCTCTAAGAGGAACTGTAAGAGCTCACGTAACAGATGCAACTCAGTCCACATCGTCTTCCATAGTCCTCCAAGTGAGTTATTTAGAGTAGAACACCTATGCCCATGAGCTTCTGGGGAGACGCAGATAAATACATTTCTTCCCAAGCTACTTCTCAGAATATTAATACCTGTTTCCCGGACATGATGTAGTACTTCCACACCTCAAGTCCCGACTAAGTGAAGGCATCAGGAACGTTCATTTCAGCAAAGGGAAAGCATCACATTAGCTTTGTGCTTTTCACAAACTATATGCCTTTCGGACTATGTTTTCAACATGTCTTTGGAATTAAAAAAAAAAAAGAAGGAAAAAAAGAGAGGGGCTTCACAGGTGGCTACAGAGCAGAGAGAGGAGCTGAAGCCAGTGCCTGGTGGTGTTATCAACAGAAAGCAGATGTCTGCAGGAAGCTGGGATCTGAGGTTTTAATTATCCGAGACGCATGATCTTCTGCAGAGGAGAAAAGACCACGGTTAACAGTCACCCTTTCAGAACCCCTGAGCTATTAACCACAGAACTAATTGGACATAAGAATCAGCTCCTGCCCTGACCAGGCAGTAGCGCAGTGGTTAGAGCACCAGACTGGGACACAGAGGACCCAGGTTCGAAACCCTGAGGTCGCCGCTTGAGCATGGTTGCTGGCTTGAGCCCAAAGGTCACTGGCTTGAGCCCAAGGTCACTGTCTTGAGAAGTGGTCACTCGCTCGCTGTTGTCCCCCAGTCGAGGCACATATGAGAAAGCAAGCAATGAACAACTGAAGTGCCACAAGAAAGAACTGATGCTTCTTATCTCTCTCCCAGTCTATCTGTCCCTATCTGTCCCTATCTCTGTCTGTCACACACACACACACACACACACACACACACACACACACACACACACATCAGCTCCTATCTGTATGAGCCAGTAAGGAGTATATCAAAATTTTTTTTGTGGTTTATTGTTAAAAATTTTACATTTCTAGGGAGTCCAGAAGGTAGGAATTCTGGTACTGGAATGTACTTTTTAATCTTCCCAAAGGGGAAATGACTATATTGGTGACTGAGACATGGAGGAGAAAAGGATTCCTATTTTGGAGTCAGATCAATCTCCAAATATTCTTAGAGCCACTCTTACCATGTGATGCCATCCTCAAGTAGACTGGCTAGGCTTCTTCACACGGCAACCACAAGAGGGCGCAAGGCCTTGTGAGGCCCAGCTCTTGGCATTCACAGAATGTCACTTCTGATAAATTTTCTTGGTCAAAGCAAGCTACAGATTCACTTCTTAATGAGATCTGTGAAGTTATATTGGAAAGGGCGCACCCAGGCATTGTCTTACCTATCATTAAAATCCACTATAGGACCCATTCAGTGCTTTAGTCATTAAGTGACAAATTGTCCCTTTTTTTCCCCTTCCTGTGCCATGTCCTCACTTCCTAAAGCTACTTAGCTGCTTATAGATGACAGCCCTGCTCCATTGAAAAGGATCCCGTAAGCCAGTAACTAAAATTATTTTGAAATGATCACATGATTTCTGTAATCTACTGATCCAGGATAACTGCAAATCGTTCAGAAAAAGCAACCACAAAAATTCAGCATGGGAACTCACAGCTCCACAGAGCAGCACAGATGAAAATGACTGAGGAAATGATGAGAATTTTCTGGTATCAGTTGGGGCTTCATAATGGAAATTGAGCCACTTTGATTATTATAGAAATTAGAGATATAGTATGGCCATTAGACATTATAAATATAAATATAGAAGGAGCGAGCAAAGTAGAGTCTCAAAGAGGGATTCAGTGATTCAGGAAAAGAATTGCTAACCAATCTACCTGAAATACTAGTGTGGGTAGAGAACTTGGAACCGGCAGGGAAGTCTCAGAAGCTGAGCATATCTCGGTGGGGGCTGAGCTCAGGAAGGATGCTTCCATGTGGCTTGTTCTCTGTGAATCTCCAGCTATCCACTGGCTGACAGGCTAAAGGCCCCTGACGGTCAGCAGGTGGGGAGACAGAGTGGCCAGAGAGAGCAGGAACAGAAAAGGAAGTGTGTGTTTACAGAGCATCTCAACACATTCTTGTCACATATCTAACTGGGATGACTTCCTGAGAGCACAGACTTGCTTTACGATTGTCTTTTAAATCTCATATAACCTCCTTTTTTTACCCAACCTGACCAGAAAACTGTATAGAAAAAGGAATTTAGACAAATGTAATACCCGGGCTTAACCAAGTTGACCCAGCATAATCCTACATTTATTTTTCAGTCTTATTTCTGTAATAGCGTTCTTTATAATAAATATGAATTCAATCTGAAACCAGAAAAAAGGGATCAAAATGAAGAGATTAAGTCTTTTCCTGACAACATAAAGCACTTTAGATGGTTGTTTATTCTATGTTTGCTCATCTTGCATTGTCTCTAAAATTTCAATATCTTCTCTTTCCTCTAGAGATGGCCAAGTGTTCTTTCTTATGATAGTAGCTATGATGGTTAATTTTACATGTCAACTTGATGGGGCCACAATGCCCAGATATTTGTTGAAACATTTATTCTGGATGTTTCTGTGAAGGTGATTTTTTTTTTTTTTTTGGTATTTTTTCTGAAGCTGGAAATGGGGAGAGACAGTCAGACAGACTCCCGCAAGCGCCTGACCGGAATCCACCCGGCACGCCCACCAGGGGGCGATGCTCTGCCCCTCCGGGGCATCATTCTGCCGTGACCAGAGCCACTCTAGCGCCTGGGGCAGAGGCCAAGGAGCCGGCCCCAGCGCCCGGGCCATCTTTGCTCCAATGGAGCCTTGGCTGTGGGAGGGGAAGAGAGAGACAGAGAGGAAGGAGGGGGGGGGTGGAGAAGCAAATGGGCGCTTCTCCTATGTGCCCTGGCCGGGAATTGAACCCGGGTCCCCCACACGCCAGGCCGACGCTCTACCGCTGAGCCAACCGGCCAGGGCCTGAAGGTGATTTTTTGACAAGATTAACCTTTAAATATGTGACTGGGAGTAAAGCAGATCCTAGTAAAGGTGAGTCCTCTTCAATCATTTAAGGCTTCAATCAAACAAAGACTGACCTCCCCTGGGCTGAAAGAATTCTTCCAGCAGACTGCCTTTGGACTTGAAATACAACTTTTATTGGGTCTCCAGCTTCTCAACCTACAGCCTTTAGCCTCTTGAGATTTTGAACTTTCGTGCCTCCATAATTGTGTGAGTCAATTCCTTAAAACCAATCTCTCTCTCTCTCTCTCTCTCTCTCTCTCTCTCACACACACACACACACACACACACACACACACACACACAATGTTGGATCTCTGGAGGCCCCTAACTAAAACAGCAGCCCTTTTGGTCCTCATTCTAAATGCCTTCCAAATCATTGTCACTCAGTTCATACTTCTCCGACAACCCTCATGTGACCAAAAGCGTCTAGATCGGAGATGTCCAATAGGGTAGCCACGGGGCACAAGTGGTTTTTTTCACTTTAAATCTAAATTAAAATGAATAAAATCATAAACTCACATGTTCACTCACACTAGCCATATTTTAAGTGACCAACAGGCATTTGTAACTAGTGGATTCCACACTGGACAGCACGGATTCCATATATTACACCCTTCCATTACTGCTGAATGTTCCATCAGACATCACTGTGATACAGAAGTCAACTTTTATTTCCACACTGAAATCTTGGCTAGGAAGACAATTTTTATCAAAAAAAAAAAAAAAAAAAAAAAAGGAAAAAAAAAAAAAGAAAGAAAGAAGTGGCCAGGGCCTAACATAGCAAACTTTGAGAAATTGGCCACATGAAGCTCAGGTAATGGATTAGCAGGGTCGTGCCGTGACCACACACCTAGGGACTACAGCCTTCTGGCAGCCTCTCCGCACTCAGAAGTGATCAGGGACACACTCAGGTTTATGTTTCTTCTGAGAATGCACTGTTTGTAATCTCCATTCTCTGGAGCTGCCATCCATCTCCACATAGTGTCACCTTCTATGATGTACGAGACACTGGAACAAGCGGTCCTTACTTCAACATGAGGAACAGAGATCAGATAATGAGTGATCATGCCAGGGAACACATCTATACCCCCTCTAGAACATAAAACAATTTTATTTACTTGGAAAATGGGGACTGTGATGTATAGGACACGCTTTGCCAGTGCTCAGGCATGCTTTCAAAGAAGCAGTCTCCAATTGAAGGGGAACACTAGTTTTAATTTTTATAACTGCTTCTCCCTACCTTGGAGAAAATCTTTCAGCCTTTTATTTCAAGTTATCTTTCCATCTTTTCAATAGCAGACCCTGAGTTGGGGAAATTTAAGATTAAGTAAAGGACAAAAACCTGCGAATATAGATCAGCAACATACAAACATAGTTTGACATTTATAATACAGGGTGGGGCAGAAGTAGGTTTACAGTTACTCATATGGAAAATAATACAATCAATAATATTTAATAACACAAAATAAACTCTGTGTTTCATGTACTCACAACCACTTCTGCCCCACCCTGTATATTTTCTTCATTTTTCTTCCACTCTCCACCCTCATTTTCCTGGTGTTGGAAGATTGTTGTTTTCCCTCAGCCAGCACTGACTAAATGTAGAAGAAGCAAAACTTTCACAATATCCGAGTTCTGATTTGGTAATTTTATGTGAAAACTGGAGTCCATCTTGGTTCTTTCCTGTGATTAATCCTGCGCCCCTACAACCGTTTAGAACCGTACAGACCCAACACACCAAGTCATAGTGCTGCCACCTCCAAGAGCCACTGACAATGAGAATATGGAGGGCTGAGAATAACACAGCAGGGGGAGTGGGGGGCGGGGACTACAGAAACCTGCAGAGCACCTGTCCATCTCCGCTGCTTCCTGACTCTACTGATCCGTGAAGAAACTGAAGTCCAATGTTGTCCCAGTTTTCTAAATATAAAAAGGAGCTTGAATCCCATTATCTGAATTCTCCCATTTAAGAAAAATGTTAGCAAATATTGTAATTTTTTTAAAAACCACAACTGATCCAAACAAGTATTTGGGTCCAACTTAGATCCATTGACTTTTAGTCTGTTTTCAGTGAATGATAAAAATTCTTGACAATGAAAATATTACTTCTGCTTTCTTTTCTTTTCACGGTAGCCCGCACTAAAATGTGGGGACACATCAGGCCTTTAATAAAAACTGACTCACTTGAGAAGTCAGGAGTTTACAGTGCTCATCCTGGCATGAGTCATGGCAGCCACAGATGTGAATAAAAACCGTTGCTTGTGGCCCAATGCTGTGGACCTCTGCTGGGCAGTTTTCTACCCCAGAGGTCCTTTGACAATGTCTGGGGATAGTCTTGTTTGACTGAACCTGGTGGGGCTTGCTATTGGCATCTGGTAGGTGGAGGCCTGGGTTCTGCTGAGCATCCTACAATGCAAGGCAGCCACCCACACAAAGAACCATCAGGCCGGCCAGATGAATAATGCTGAGGTTGAGAAGCCCTTCTGTAGATCCCGTTTTTGTATTCAGGGCCGGTTTCTGTTTGTTCACCCCTGCCATTGGTGATCAAAGCACTGACATGATGACACACTTCCCAAACTCTATGGTCGGGTGTACTCTTCCCCCACGTCCTCATCACACGTATTTCAGACCTACTTGCCCAGGTTCAGACTGTAAGAGTCCAGAAACAGCTGAACTTGCAGAGATAGAAGTCCATAAAGAACTGGAAGACATTGGATTGGCAAAAACTGAACAGCCCGAAAAGTCCATATGTTGGGGAAGGGAAGGTAATTAAGATTTGTTGGTACACGTGGTGAAGCACACAGTTGACAGGCTAGAGAGGGGGAGGAGTCAGCAGTGTTTATTTCTATTTACAGACTCTTTAGAAAATAAAATTGCTGACCCCTGCTTTACATTCATTTCTCTGAAAATGTGGTTCCCAGGATCACCTAGTCACTTGTTAGGCAAATTTTAGAGCCTAAAACCAATTTACCAAATGAGAAACTCCAACAATCCAGTGATCTGGGTTTTAACTAGCTCCTGAGAGTATCTGATGCCTAAAACAGTTTGAGAACAACTGACCTAGAGAACTATGCTCAAAGCCTGGTTGTACAGTTTAAAGTCTTGGGGGCAATTATTATAAATGCAGACACAGGATCTTACCTCTGAAGACTGGGCTTATCTGAGACCAGTTAAACACTTGCATATCCAAGGTTATTTCCTGGGTTTGCTCAGCTAAAAATATAAGATGCTGACATGCTGGTAGACCTATGTCTTCATATGTTACACTTTTCAGAAACGGAGTTCAGAGCACAGCTATCACTGGGCTGCCCTCTTGAATTTTTACAAGTGAAAATCCAAGTGCAGGTCCTCTCTGGCCCCGTCCCCAAGAGTGGTCTGGCAGACTCTCATGTCACAAGCAGTCGTGTTTTAGAAAACACCCAGAATCTCCAAGTACCATGTGCTACAATATTTGTCCAAACTGAGTCTTCTGTAGACAAAAGGGCTTCTTGTAATTGTATCCCTGTGAGAAGAATGTTACTTCTCTAAGACACATAGAATTTTTCTGCTTCAAGAGCCTCTGTGCCTGACCAGGCAGTGGCGCAGTGGATAGAGCATCGGACTGGGATGTGGAGGTTCGAGACCCCAAGGTCGCCAGCTTGAGCACGGACTCATCTGGTTTGAGCAAAGCTCACCAGGTTGGACCCAAGGCCACTGGCTTGAGCAAGGAGTTACTCGGTCTGCTTTAGCCCCACAGTCAAGGCACATATGAGAAAGCAATCAATGAACAACTAAGGTGCCACAACGAAAAACTAATGATTGATGCTTCTCATCTCTCTCCGTTCCTGTCTGTCTGTCCCTATCTATTTCTGTCTCTGACTCTCTCTCTCTGTCTCTGTAAAAAAAAAAAAAAAAAAAAAGAAAAAAAGGCGTCTCTGCAAGTTCTGGGCTTAATCCTTAACTGGCCTAGAAGCTTCCTCTTCTGGCCACTGGAAAGCATTTGCCACATTGTAAGTAATTTTCTGAGACCAGTACACAATGAGAAATCCAAGCCACATGGAGAATCCTGAAAAATGAGACAATATGGAGAGGAAGAGAAACGTTAGAAAAAATAGATAGATAGTGAAGAGGGAGAAGAAGGGGGGGGGGACAGAGAGCACCTTGTTGTGTTATAGTTCAGCTGCACGAGAACCAACCAGTCTGTACATGGGACTGGAAAAATGTATCGTTTTAGTTTTGGGGTAATTTGTCATATAACAAAAGAAAATAATACCAAGAGAGATATTGCTTTGGAAAAATCCTTCTAGTTGATTCAAACTGGCACCTGCAACTCCTTCCTCTGATACATACTAATTTATCATAGACTTAAACCATTATACCTCACCATACAAAACTGCTACCTTAACAAGTGCTCATCCATGAATCAGGCTGTACATGCAGAACTCAACTTATAATTTAATCTATGTTTAGCTATCCATGTACTTTAAGAGGATAAATTAGCCATAGGGTCACAGGGTAATCACATATATATTTTAAGCAATTATTAAAAGATTATTTATCAACCAGTCTGGTTAGGCTTAGGTCTGGATATTCCAGAACTAATAAGACCTGGCCTTTTCCTCTCTTACTGAACTCACAGTCTCAAGATAAGGCTGAAAGGAAGGATCAAGTGCTAGGGGGGCCTGAGGCCAACTGTGCCACAAGATTTAAAATATTTGGCATTAATTGAGAGCTTAGTGTATTTATTTGGTTACTTAAAATGCATAACCACACTGTGAGTATCATACTTTCATGCACTAAGTCAAGCTCAAACTCATTAAATATGTTGCCTAAGGACTCACGGCTAATAAGTGTAAAGTCAATATACAAATGAGCAAAGATCATGCATTTCCAATTGCAGAGTTCACAGTCTCCAAGTTTTACACCAAGGCTGTAGAGGTGGCAGAAGGGAATTCATTTTGGTTGGAAGTTCAACCAAGTTCTCTCAAGCTCACACATCCTGAGGAACCACAGGTATCACATACACACTTACACAGCATACGTCTCACCTGAGCCAAGCTGCAGCAGTTTTCTGCACAAATACTGGTTTGGGCACCAAGCTCTTGATCTTCCATCTAAAAGGAGCAAGTTGTGTTCTCACTATTATGTCTTCAACAGCACAAGGGAGAAGCGAGGACTTCAACGACAAAGAAATCAACTATGACAAATTCAAAAGCAGAATCATGTACCTTTCATTTAAGTCTTTTGTGATCTGAGAAGCAACCTCAATTATAACGGAGAGGACACAGGCTCCGACGTGGTCCTGGTACTTAGCTGTGATGCTGAACAAAGGTGGCTGAAGGCTGTTGGTGGCAGCTTGGTTCCCTTCAGCAGTATCCGGATGATGGATTTCTGGACTTGGTCTTTCTGGAAATGTTCCATAGATCAGGATAGGATGAATCAGACGCTCACCAGAGATCCTTATGGACATAGCAACTTTTTCTACCTAAGAAGAGAAAACCTGCCTTTTGCAAGGAATAAGAAGTCTTGTTCCTTTCTAATGATGGGCTGCACAAACTTTTGGGTCCCTGAGAAGAGGTGGCTTTCCTCCATCTTGACTCATTCACAAAAGGAGCAAGGTAACATTTCTCATTTATGAAGTATTATTGAGAATATATGATGTGTAAGAATCAGGGCTTGTTATAGAAGATGCAGAGGTGGGGAAAACAGATGTGCCCTTGTGGAGTTGACAATGGGTTGATGAACATCAATCACAGATTGGATTCCTCAGCAAGCAGACTCTGAGGTTAGTGTGAAGATTGTCTCAAGACTGCTGTAGGAAGGAAGGAGGGGAAGCAGGATGGAGAAGAATTTGGACTGTAACATAGTGCCAACAAAAGCCTCGGGCATCCCTATGAGGAAGTCTGGCTATAACTTAGCCTTCAGAGTTTTCCTGAGTTGTGCAAGGCAGTCTGGGCTTTCTTGCCCTGTGTCAGCCAGTCATTTGATTTAGGCTATCCCATCTACCAAGGCAACACTCTTTACTAAGGCATTTCTAAGTGAGGCTGACATTTGGGGGATCCCAGGAAATAACTTTTGTCCTGAAGTTGAATCTGAGCAGTTCACCTAAGAGTCCACTACATAGACGCACAATGATATACTGTCATCGGTGCTATGAACAAGTATTAAGTGCCGCTATGAACATTGGTAATAGAAGGATCTGAACTAACTTGAGAAGTAAGGAAAGTCTTTTTAAAGAAGTTATAATTGTGTAGAGATTTGAGAAATGTAAGAAGGTAAGGGATAAGGGAAAAACATTCTCAGTAGGGAAACTACTAATTCAAAGGCCCTGTGGCTTAAGGAACCCAGTGCACTTCAGGGATTAAAATAATAATAATAGGCCCTGGCCGGTTGGCTCAGCGGTAGAGCGTCGGCCTGGCGTGCGTGGGACCCAGGTTCGACTCCCGGCCAGGGCACATAGGAGAAGCGCCCATTTGCTCTCCCCCCCTCCCCCCCCTGCCCTCCTTCCTCTCTGTCTCTCTCTTCCCCTCCCTTAGCCAAGGCTCCATTGGAGCAAAGATGGCCCAGGCGCTGGGGATGGCTCCTTGGCCTCTGCCCCAGGCGCTAAAGTGGCTCTGGTTGCAGCAAAGCGACGCCCCGGAGGGGCAGAGCATCGCCCTCTGGTGGGCAGAACGTTGCCCCTAGTGGGCGTGCCGGGTGGATCCCGGTCGGGCGCATGCGGGAGTCTGTCTGACTGTCTCTCCCCGTTTCCAGCTTCAGAAAAATACCAAAAAAAATAAAATAAATAATAATAATAATAATAATAATAATAATAGAAGACAGACAAGCTAGAATCTGGAGTCACTGGCAGACACATAACCACAAAGGGCTTTGCAATCCAAGTTGAGAATTTACAGTGGTATCTTGACACATGAGCACTTTGAATCATGAGCAATTTGAAAGATGAGCAGTCACTCGCAAGATTTTTTCCTTTAAGTCACAAGCAGATATTTGAATCACAAGCTTCCACCACCTTCCACTAGGTAGCCTTGTTAACCCAAATTCGGAGGGACCTGAAATATGGAAGACAGGAGCAAGGTCCGTCGTTTACACATTAAAGCTTTATTGTCTAGCTTGGCCAAGCGGCGGGAACTCCGACAGAAATCTGATGGAGAGCGCGCCAGCCCTTTGTTCTACTTAGTTTTTATAGTTTTGTAAGTGTACAGAAGCAAAAATGGCAATTAGGAGTCCCTTACCGCTATTGGTTATAGTCATATGTCCTTTAACATGATAGGACCACGTTCAATTTGCAAACCATACATCATTTTGGAGAAAACAAAATTCACAAGTCAACACAATGGTAGAAAGATATCTCTTTACATATTAAAAGGCCTTCCTATATTTGCTAGTGTTCATCCGCCATCTCTCTGTCCAGAGTCAGACGTATTAACCACCTGCATTTACATAAGAGAGGTAGTTTCCGTGGGGACAAATGCCCGCAAATGGCTTATAGTTATAAGAAAAGGTTTATTTTGGCTTTTCCCTTACTGCACCTGGCTAGCCATTCATTCCTTTCCCCACAGGTGTGGTGGAATGTCAGGGAATCTATGCTTTCCTTCCCTTTTCATTTACAATACAATGGCAAGGTCCATCCTGGTTATGCCAATCACACAGTACAGAGACTATTCTCACAATTTCTCTGCACACCTTAACCAAAATTAATAAAATGTTCTCCAAGCCTCCTAAAATATTAATATTAATTTTGTAGCCTTTTGGTACTTTACAACATCTGCAGGTGAAATGGTTCAGTGGCTCCTCAGCCTGCCGAACATTCTGAAAGAAAGGAAGAAACAAATGTCCATGGAAATGTTTCTGTTGAAATGGCCTCTAAGTGAAAGTGGGGAAAGTGTGCTGAAAAAAGCCAAAAGTCAGTGAAGAAAATGATAATTGTTGGGCAAATGAGTTTGTAAAATTTGTATTTACTTGGTTTCCTCATTTTTATTGTTAAAAACAGTGCTGGGAAGCTGTATGTAAAATTGCTAATTACCTTCCTGCTTGGGAAGGGTCATTGTTATGCTAATGTAACCCCAACCCCCACAAGCATCTTCAATGACCTTGAAGGTAAATACACTTCATAAACCAGTTTATTTCTTTACATTCTCTCTTATTATGTGTGTGTGTGTGTGTGTGTATTATCTATAAAGTACATTTTCTTCTTTAAAAGCATTTAAAACAAAAAATCCATGTGGTTTTTTGTGGAACAGAACGAATTAATTGCATTCCTATTAATTTAAATGGGGAAATTCAATTTAACACAAGCAAATTGAGTCACGAGTTTGGCCATGAAACAAATTAAACATGTGTGTCAAGGTACCACTATACTTGTAAGAGGAGCAGAAAGTCACTGAAATTTATTGCAAAGCAATGGGTGGGTAGGTGTTAGGGCAGCAGTTCTCAACCTGTGGGTCATGACCCCGGTGGGGTCGAACGACCAAAACACAGGGTTCGCCTAAAGCTATCGGAAAATACATATTTATTATACAATACATTTTTAAATAAAATATGTATTTCCGATGGCTTTAGGCAACCCCTGTGTTTTGGTCGTTCGACCTCCGCCGGGGTCGCGACCCACAAGTTGAGAACCGCTGTGTTAGGGGAAAAGCAATGTGATCAGGTCTGCAGTTCACAAATGTACTGGCTAAGTGGGAGATGGACTGAAAGAGCTGCTCTCTAAACCCCCATCTAAGTTTTTCAACCAAGATATAGGGCAGCAATGCTGACTTGAAAAATAATTACCTTGTCCCACAGTGTACAGATTCCAAAATGTGATAACATGGCAGTCAGAATATTATTGATGATGCCTACATCTTTTTCATGTATTAACTAATAATCTTACCAATGACCCATGAAGTAGGTAATATGAGATTTCATTTCCTGGAGAGGAAATACATTGTAAAGTAAACATTATCCCTACCTTCTAGATGGAAATTTTGAGCCCAAAGAAGTTACGTAGGTCATCTAATTTGAGATAACTAGTCCATAATTCAAACCCAGACAGCCTCGCACTCTAGGCTGTCTTCACCAAAGACAAGATAAAATGCAATGTAATTTACATGAATTTATTAGAAACTGTCATATACTAAGTGAAAACTAAACATCAGACATTGTTTGTTAAATGACAATAAGTTAGGCCTGACCAGGTGGTGGTGCAGTGGATAGAGCGTCAGACTGGGATGCGGAGGACCTAGGTTCAAGACCCGAAGGTCTCCAGCTTGAGCGCGGGCTCATCTGGTTTGAGCAAAGCTCACCAGCTTGGACCCAAGGTCACTGGCTCGAGCAAGGGGTTACTCAGTCTGCTGTAGCCCCATGGTCAAGGCACATATGAGAAAGCAATCAATGAACAACTAAGGTGTCACAATGAAAAACGAATGATTGATGCTTCTCATCTCTCTCCCTTCCTGTCTGTCTGTCCCTATCTATCCCTCTCTCTGACTCTCTCTCTGTCCCTGTAAAAAATAAAAAAATTAAAAAAAATAATAATAATAAATGACAATAAGTTAGAACTTGTTCTTAAATATAACAAAATAATATATTATATTTTGTATTTGATTTCTTGTGCAGTTTTAATAAAATGCTTATTAATCTAAAGTACATTTCTTCATCAAAGAATATTCAAAATGTAAAGTACAAGTAATTCTTAAGGGACCCAAGGGTTTACACATTCACTATTATGTTATTTAGGGTAAATATCCCTATCAGTTATAACAAACATGTCCCCAAATCCTTCTAGCTTAACACACACACAAAAATGCATTAATAAGTGATGAGTCCCCAGTCACCTTGTTTCTCTTTTTTGGGTGCCCTTCCATAGCTCAGATAGGGGTCATATTTCTTCCATCTCAGGCTCTTCCCTTAGTAAGGATCCTCTACATTTGACCAACAGAATGAGCAATGGAGAGAGGGAAATCCTAGAAGTGGACTACATCTCTTCTGCCCACTTGCCAGAGACCAGAACTCAGTCCCACAGCCACAGCTAAAGGAAAACATCGAAGGAATGTAGGCTAGCTCTGTGCTGAGAGGCAGAGAATTAGTCTGTCACTAATATAAAAGGTATTTGCAAGTCAAAAAGCTTGGGTACCACTTACCCATGAAAGCAGCTCCTTGGTTCCCAGGTTCTATTTTATTTTTTCCATGATACCTTTTCTCACAGAGATACAGAAAAGTTGAAAATGAACCCCTATGTCAACCCTTCAGTTGAATACTGCTTCTGTGTTCTCTAGAACAGTGGTCCCCAATCTTTTTTGGGCTACGAACCGGTTTAATGTCAGAAAATATTTTCACAGACTGGCCTTTAGGGTGGGGCAGATAAATGTATCACATGACCGAGATAAGCATCAAGAGTGAGTCTTAGGTGCTGGGGATGGCTCCTTGGCCTCTGCCGCAGGCACTAGAGTGGCTCTGGTCGCGACAGAGTGACGCCCCTGAGGGGCAGAGCATCACCCCCTGGTGGGCAGAACGTCGCCCCCTGGTGGGCAGAACGTCGCCCCCTGGTGGACGTGCCGGGTGGATCCCGGTCGGGCACATGCGGGAGTCTGTCTGACTGTCTCTCCCCGTTTCTAGCTTCAGGAAAAAAAAAAAAAAAGAGTGAGTCTTGGATGTAACAGAGGGAATCTGGTCATTTTTAAAAAATAAAACATTGTTCAGACTTAAATATAAATAAAACAGAAATAATGTAAGTTATTTATTCTTTCTCTGCAGACCAGTACCAAATGGCCCATGGACCGGTACTGGTCAGAGGCCCGGGGGTTGGAGACCACTGCTCTAGAACACCTACTAAATCTGAAGTCCAACTGTGGATAAAGTCCATGGTGAAGAAATGACAGTTAAGAATTTGTCCTTAATTATTCTATCAAAATTGATTTATTCTTTCATATCAATAGTGTTTCTGTTTTGCTTTAAGTCCTTACCTAAAAATTGTTGAGTGGACTCCTGGATATGCAACTCAAATACACTTGTATGTTTCAAATCTAGGTTTCAGGAGTTAACCACAGTATTATCATTGATAAGGTAGACACAGGTGAAGATCATGATAATAATGATTAATAAGCCTACAGTGATATATCTTATATTTCTCCAAAATTGTTTCAAACCCAGTTTTCTTCATCTGTGCATCATTTTAATAGGACTTAACAAAAATTCCCTGTATTACTGCTTTTTTTTTCTCTCCCAAATATCTTCCATTCTGAGCCACCTTTAGAGTCCTCTTTCTTAAGATAGCCACATAGAATGTTTCAGGGTGAACAGCATGACCCAGGACTTTAAATTCATATAAACAACAACCAGTTGCAATCAGTATCATACAGTCACAGAATTCATGAGATAACAAATGTATTGCTTCTCCAAATAGAAACATGTGGAGCAGAGATTGAAGTCTTTATTCCAGTCTGAGCCTCCGCTGAGGTTTCAATCCGAGTTAATGATGATAAGAATGCATGGAAATAAAAATGATAGAAAGCAGGAGGTCGTTCAATGTTGTGGACCATAAATGGCAGAAAGCCATTGTAGATTTGAGGCTTAGCAAAAGGCTAAGTTCTCCCCACTCCATCTTCATATTTGGCTATTATGCTGAGTATTTCCACCCACTTCACTTGGTTCCTTGGGTTGCTGGGAGCAATTTACATGCCTTTCCTCTGACTCTGTTTGTTTTCAGATGTTGGTAGATTTCACTAATGCCTTCCTGCTTTAGCCTCAGATGTGTAATTTTGTAACAAGGACTTCCTTGATTTGCATATGGCTATATAATAAAGCAAACTGGGGCTATGGGGGCACTCAGATATTGCCATCAGCATTTGAAGAGTCCTCCCAGTCCCATTTTTTCTTGATGAGTATGTTTCTTTAATTCTGCACCGTTATTAGGAGCTGCGCTGGTCCGCGGCAGTTAGATCTGACAAAAGGAACCCATTACTCACCCATGTCATTCAACGTTCTCTTCCAGGGCTATTTCTTTAACTCTGTGTCTTCTAGACAGAATTGTGTGAGCACCTACTATTTCCATGGTGCACTAAGGGAAGCTCTCCAGAAATGAGAAAGAGAAGGCATCGTCCTCCTTGTCATCATCATCACTTTCATCAGAGCAAACATTGATTTTATAATTACTGGTGTTAGGCAATGTATTACATATTTACATGTTTTAATTAAATGCTAATCATAACCCTACAAGTCTACAAGGTATTATATTAGTCAAGCTCTTTGAATTTCTAGGTGAAAATACCAATTCAATGTAGCTTAAAATAAAGGGAGGGGTAGTTAGCAATAATAAAAAGAAATCAAAGATACTGGGAAGGTAACATTCAATCTATTATTCTCAGAACAGTAATTCATTAATTCTCAGTCAATAACTCCATAGCACACCCCCTACATTTAAATCTGGCATCATTCTCTTCTTTCAACAACATGATGAACATGATGCCTCCATGTGGTAGGGATGAGGAATAACAGTCATCTATAGCCATAAAGGGAGGTACCTCTTCTTACTACAGCTAATAACTATTAAGAACACTAATTGGCTTGCTTGCCTTGGGTCACCTACTCATTATTTAACCAACACCACAGTTAATTTGGGGAAAGAAGTTTTCTGGTTCCCATGGCCAACCCTGAGGTTCAGAGAGTAAATCCCTTTATGGTTGTCCATACCAGAATCATCTGTAAAAATATTTACAATCATACACTCATTACAGCTAGGCTTTATTATTTCACTTTATCACATTTGAAGAAATGAAGCTTAGAGAAGTTATTTGTCAAACATCATTCACATATAAGTTCTGGGACAGATTTGAATGATTTTTAAAATCCATGTTCTAAATTACTAGGCTGAACTATAGATCTCCAAATTCTGACTTGGAGATATGTATACTGGGAAAATTATCAGTGCAGTGTGAGTGTGTGTATTCCATACTCTTTACTTTAATTCTGAGAGTACACACAATATAATATCATAAGACACTTTTTTTTTTTTGAGAAAAAAAAGGAAGGGATGTGAAGAAAGGTTTAGAATTGCCTAATAAGAAAGAAGAGAAAAGCACTACTTTTACCTTTTTTTTTTTTTTCTTTTTTCTGAAGCTGGAAACGGGGAGAGACAGTCAGACAGACTCCCGCATGCGCCCGACCGGGATCCACCCGGCACGCCCACCAGGGGCGATGCTCTGCCCACCAGGGGGCGATGCTCTGCAGCAACCAGAGCCACTCTAGCGCCTGGGGCAGAGGCCAAGGAGCCATCCCCAGGGCCCGGGCCATCTTTGCTCCAATGGAGCCTTGGCTGTGGGAGGGGAAGAGAGAGACAGAGAGGAAGGAGGGGGGGTGGAGAAGCAGATGGGCGCTTCTCCTATGTGCCCTGGCCGGGAATCGAACCCGGGTCCCCCGCACGGCAGGCCGACGCTCTACGGGCCAGAAAAGCAGTACTTTTAAACATCATTAATATAGTTCAAAGACAGAGTTCTTGTCTGTTGTCATTTTGAAACTTGAGTGTAGCTGAGTGAGCTTAAAAAAAGGGAGTCAGTCCCGACTCCATACAAGTTCTTTATAGTCTATGGTATCTTTTTCATTATCCAAACCTCCTATTCCCAACTATTTCAGCAGTCATTTCAACAGTAAATTATAAAACTAATATCAAAGTGTTCTTGAAAAGCTAAAAATACCCCCAAACCCCCTTTCCAAAAGATAGTATTACTATTTTGTACTATTATGTATCTCCTATGTATAAAGTATGTGATAATAGTTTAACACTTTTCCATAAGATTAGAACCTTTATATTATTATTATAGCTTTTATAAACATGAATTTTACTCCACTTTACCCCTCAAGTCCTCTTATTTTGTCATTGTCACTGTCTTCTTCCTCCTTCTATTTTTATTATTAAAATATCACAAAATTATTGTTGCCTACTATCCTCTGGGAAAGATTCATATAGTAAATTTTATGCTCCATGAAAGGTATAATTTATACCCAAGTTGAAAACATTTTTCTTCTGATCAGATCTCTTCTGCTGGCAAGGATATGCCATTGGCTTTCTCTACATTAGTCATTAATGTGTATTTTTCTGTTACCTTCTTCACTGAATCTTTTTCTCTATGACTTCAACAGTCCTTTGTACATTTCCTCATAAGAAACCTTTCTTTCTCTCTGATATCTCCAGTCAACCACAGATTGTTGATAAATAAAATTTGGGCACTAATTTATAGTAAACTTTCATCTATTGTCCTAAGGAGGTATAGTAAAAATAGTATACAGCTAGTGCTTGACTTACGACCATGATTGGTTCCAACAGACCAGTCGCAACACGATTTGGTCATAAGTTGAGAAGGCTATATGTATAGTGCTGTGAAATGATGTTATAAAAATCTTTAAGTCATATTTTATTATAATTTTCTTTCATTATTGTCATGTATCATAATTTTCTTTGTTCATTTTATGCCATTTGTATCATCTCTACACCATTTTGTTTTTTATTTTTACATTCATCAGGTTTAAGTAAAACACTGTATTACCAGTACAACTGGTTTAATATTTGCAAAGACAACTTCCTCTTGGTAGACATGTTGGGAGGGGTTTGATGAAAGATATCCAAGACACAAAACACAAATTGCTGTACCGAGTCCAGGATAACAGTTGAAATGGTGCACGCAGAGATGGTAGTGCTGCCGGAAGCTGGTCCACACTGTCATACACCCAGCTGGGCAATGCTTGCACTGCCAGACGCAGAGCAGTCGTGGCTAGTGATTATGGTAGTAAAGTTGAATGGTCGTAGTTGCATAGGTCATAAGTCGATCAATATTTGTACTTTGAAATAATTAATTTATAAAAGCAACACCAAGGGCAGCAGGATAAAACAATGAGATTTATGCTGCAACTCATTTATTTTGACAGATGCAAAATTCAGGTCTGATTGCATGTGTCAGTGCCATTAAGATGCAGGTAAGGGTAGAAGAGGAAAGATATGTTACTGTCAAAGCTACTTTTATATTATATCAGAGATTGTTAAATTTTGCCTGAGACTGCTGGTCATGCAGGGGATTCTGAATGATTTTTCATGTCTTTACTTACAGTGGAATAAATGAATAAAACCAGTGACATGTGGAACCCTACACTTCCCCTGGTCCCCATCCTTGAAATTACTGTATGACCTTTGGTCTTGGATCAGTGTTTTCTTTGGGTAGACATCAATCCTATGGTGACCAGGGCTCAGGAATGGGAGACAGAGAGATCTCCACTTCCTCATCGCCTCTCACCAAGTTTCTCTTTGTGCTCAATATCAACTGAAAACAACAACAAAGATATAACAACAACAACAACAAAAAAGAGATGAGGAAAAGAGAAAAAATAAAGACAGTTCATCAATAGATAAACCAAGAGATAGAGATAGGAGTATATTAAAAAATAAGAGTTCATTACCAAAGCACTAAAGTCAGAAATGATCAGTAGTGGTGGTTGCATTTATGGTTGAGATTCTAGGTGGGAAGCAGTGATACGAAAAACCATTGCTTAATTATGAACTCATACACTCACACATATGAATATATTTACTGTAGCTATGCATGGTAATAATCAAAAACGATATTGATAATGGTTTAATATATGGCTGTAGACAAGTGAGACTAAACTTGACGTGAAATATAAACTCAGCCTAAAAATAATACAGTCAAGATGAGGTTGATAAATAGTGCAGGACCTTGTAATATTTTCCAACAAGTATCTATCCAAGATAAAGGAAAATAGTGCTTATTCCTTGGGAACAAAGGAACTTGAAAGGCAGATAGAATTTCACAGGAGTAGAGCAGAGAGCTAGCAGAAAGGCAAACACACAGGAAGAACTTAATGCAAATATACTTTTAAAAAAGTATTGCTTAGCTATCTAACTCTCTAATAAAAATAAAGGCAATAAGCAGATAAGAAATAAAAATATAGTTTAAATTTTATTTTATGGACTCAAGAATCAAATAATCCACAGTCACAAATTTTGCTTCTCTATCATGATTTGTCAGCTTCTACACATGTAAATATCAGTAGAGAAGTATATAGTGTGAAATATATAAGTGGCAGAAATGAGCTATTTCACAAACTTTTAGATCTTTGCCTGCTCTGTGCAGCACTATAGTTATCAAGAAATGAGAATTTTTCTCATTTTCGCTTTGCCAAAAAATCGTATACTGGGTTTAAAAGGGTTTAGGACGCATTTATGGGCTTTTTTTTTTTTTTTTGGCATGCTTCTTAACTGGAAAGAAAAAAAATCAATAATGCAGGGCCAGTCACTTAGAACTCCTGGAGCGCAAGAGAAGTGCATCTCACAGGTGTTGGAGCTCAGAGAAAAGTGGGGATTTTTAATAAGGCACTTCAGTTTTATTGTGGGTTTGGAACTAATAAGAGTATATGGCTGCCATGAGAAACCCTTCGTTTCACACCTGGTTTGCAGAGCCGGGCTCTCCCACAGGTTGTTTGTGAGTATGACTTCGTATTTGCCAGTTTTCCCACGCCTGTGGATCTGAGCGCTGGCGTCTGCGGCTCCTCTCTGAGCATGCAGCCAGATTGTGGCTGCTTTTCTGATGCATTTATTCATAAGATATACTCAGCTTATTCGAAGTGGTTTAAGGAGCGCTTGCTGTGAACCGCCATGGCGACCTGGGAGAGAGGAGGGCTGTTCCCATTCATCCTGCCCCAGTGCAGCTCTGGGTGTGTAAGTGGACAGTGTGGCTGTGGACCAAGATCGTCAGTTACTCCCTCCAAACTAAAAATGTCGTAAAGCTACAATGGGTTTTTCTTTCTTATATCTGTGCCCTTTAAATCATCTACAGTGATAGGCACAAAGTAGCCTACTGGTTAAAGTTTTTTGAGCCTCAGCAGTAAGGTTTAGCAAAGCTCAGCAAAGTTTCTAAACAAACCAAAACTTCTCACTAAAACTTGACTGGTTTGAATCCAGTGTGTCTGGGAGAAAGTTGAGGAATCCCCAGGTTTTACTATCATCTGAGTTTAATTTGGTAACTGAGAGCCACTTTTCAAGAAATACTATACTTAATAATATAGTCTTGGACTGATTTTTTTTAATACTCACTGAGCTTACCTGTTGGTCAGACTGATGAGGTGCCAAACACACGATACAATATACAAATGATGTATTGTAGAATTGTATTCACCTGAAACCTATATAATTTTATTAATGAATATCACCACAATAAATTCAATCAAAAAGTTTCCACCTTCTGCTCAGTTTTGGAAGTTTGAAATCCCAAAATTGGACTCACCACCTTCCTCTCTCTTGACCTTGGCCATCCTCATCCAATCTATAAATGAACCTTATTAGTTTACTCACAAAATACTTCTCAAAATGACCTCTTCTCCACCTGAATGGCCAATATCCTGGTTGGAGCTATTTGTTTTATTTTTTTCTATTTATTGAGTGATTTTAAAGAGAGATTGAGAGAGAGAGAAAGAAATTTGTTGTTCCTACTGAACCCATGTTTACTGGTCGATTCTTATTGAATATATGTGCCGTGACTGGGAATTGAACCTGCAACCCTGGAATATTGGGACAATGCTCTTTTTCTTCCATGACTATGAACCTTTTCTCCATCAAAATGTTTTTCACATTTGGTGAGACTGATCTTTCCAATACACAATTGATGAGTCACCAAACCCTTGCCATGTTCCCTGGAGACACTGCCTGTAGCAGACCAGCCTGTGAAATGGGCCTTGGTTCAGCTCCTCCTTCCCTGCCTCTGACTGGCCAAGTTTCTTTCAGTTTTGGACCTTTGCACACGCTGCACCCTCCCCCTCCCCACCCCGGGCATGGAGATCTCCCTCATACCCTACATATGGAAGCACTGAGTCTCAGGCTTCTCACCTACAAGAAGGGACTAATCTCCCATTGGGCAGGACTGTTTAAGGTTGGAATAAAAGAAAACATAGATCTGATCTGTTTTATTTATCCTGGCATCTTACATTCTGTCCTTTAATCTTTTCCTTGTGATTTCTCAGAGCCTCAGTGGTAAGGGCAAACTTTAAATGACTGATTTGTATCAGTTAAGAAATCCATAATGCATCTTGCTGTGAAGCATCCTCACTGAAATTATTAATTACCATCAGGTGAATAATATCCTCTAGAATATTGTGCCTTTGTCAAATGTAGATGTTGGCCTGATTTAATTTTCAAAAATGACTAGTTTGTTAGAAATCTATTTAAAGAGCAGGTAAAAGCCATTAATGAAATTTCCACACTTTCAGGGGCCCTGACATGAAGAAAAAGGAAGATTCCAAATAAATGGCAAATTAAAGAACATTAATTAGCATCTAATTAGTAATGGCAGAGTACCGTGGTCAATAATTTTAAAATAAATAGAACCTTTTTTAAACATACAAAATAAGAGCACAGCCAAGTTCTCCTTGAGGTAATATTAATGTCACTCTAATAAACAAACTAATAAAAAAACCTGTCTTGTTAAGAAAACAAAGTATATTTTAAAAGGAACATCAATAATAGGAAATCACTAACTTGTTACAGCAAGAAAGGAGGACATCTAAAAGACTACACATATCTGTGAAATGTAGAAGTGTAGTGTGATTCTGAGATTTAAAAAATATATATTTAAACCGGAAACAAAAATGTCATTTAAATTAAGTCTAGAATTATTAGAAAATTCTATTAAGATATTATCATTGTTCAATTCAAAACAAACCTTTGATGTGGAGCATTAGAAACCACGGGTCATAACAACTAATTTTTTAAAAGCATCTTTAGCATCTTTAAGAAATTGGGTAAACACTGACATTTAATATTCAGCAGTATATCAAATTCCCCTTGGGAAGCCCCTTGTAATTTTCAGCTTTGCAGAATATGAATTGCTCTAGCAAACAACACTCTGATTTGAGCAGAAAAGAAACATCAAGATAAATGACAATGACAAAGATAAAAGAATATGAGCCAACAGGTCCAAGCACTGTCATTGTCCTTTCTAAGAGCCTTCCCTTTGCATTCAATAAGATCTAGGTCTGCATTCAATAAGATCTTGGTCCATTCTCTCCATTTTTGCATGCCAGCCACGCAGTTTAGGCTGGTTACTTGACATTTCTCTGCCTGTTTCCTAATCTGTTAAACGGCAATAATAACATGCACATGGGGTTGTTGTGACGATGCAATGTGATAAGCATATATAATAGAGAGCCAGACTCAGACTAAAGCAGAGTCACCCCGGAGTGCACATGCCTTTGCCCCACAGAGTAGAGTTATAATTAACATAATATTGTCTAAGTTTAAGGTAGACAATATGGTGACTAGTAAAATCACTATTAGCAACTTTCAAGGATATAATAGTATTGTTCACTAATGTCACCGTGAAGTATATTAGATCCCAAGGAGCTATTCATCTGATAACTAAAAAATCCTGCAAAAGGCAGAATAATTTTTTAATGGCTACTATTCCATACACACACACACACACACACATACACACACATACATGCACATAAACACACAAAAAATTTTCTTTACCCATTCATCTGTTCATGGACACTTAGGTTGTCTAAACTTGACTATTTTGAGTAATGCTATAATGAAAACAGGAGTGCAGATATTTCTTCAAGATATAGATTTCATTTCCATTGGATATATATCCAGAAATCAAATTGCTGGGTAATATGGTAGTTCTATTTATAATTTTTTAAGTACTTTGCATATTGTTTTCCATGATGACTGTACCAATTTACATTCCCACCAACAGTGTACAAGGGTTCCCTTACACCCTCATCAACATTTGTTCTCTTGTCATTTTGATGATGACCATTCTAACAAGTGTGAGGTAATACCTCACTGTGGTTCTGATTAGCTTTTCTGCAGGGCCACACTCTAGACTCTTACTCCAGAGACTTCCATAATCCTGCTGCACAGTAAGCATGCCTAATGCTGAGAAAATTCTGGAGAGAGGCAGATATATTTAAAATATAATTGTTTGTGTCACATATTTAAATATTTGTCCAAAATTGATCAAGATGTTAAATGATTAAATTTGACCATAATATGGCATGTTCAGAGACTGAAACTAGTCTGGGAGAAAATCAGGGAACCCAGGGAGTGAGGAGTGGGAGGAGGGGAGGAGGAAGAAAGATACTGAACAAGAAATCCTGGCCCTGGAGTCATTTGTGAAATCAATGTGCTACAAGCCTGGGCTTATACTTTTAAAATTGATGAACTCATACAACAAAATGCAGAGTTCTTAAGATCTGAAGAGCTCATTGAATGAGGAATTGACTGAAATGGGGCATAAAGGAAATTTCTGAGGGGTAGAAATGCTCAATAGCTTGTTTTCCATAGTAGTTACTTGGGTGTAGACAGCTGATACAACTTGTTAAAATGAGTGTGGACAAGAATGCCAAGCACTACATAGGCTTTAGGCTTTCAGTGAATATGCTAATACATGCAAACCATTTATAAAAGCAGCTAGGGTATGATGACTACTCAGTAACATTTTTTATGATTATTCATAAATATGGGTAGCACTTTTGAGTTACAGAGGTGAAAAATTAGGCTAAGGAGAGGAACAAGAGGTCAGATCATGGAAGGACACAAGGGTCACACCAAGAAGTATGTACTCTGGCCCGATACCGGCAAAGAGTGTATTAGCCAGGGCATGACGTAGTCAGATTAGGTATCAAGTGGCCTCACTTTAGAAGCAATTTGGAGGAAAGTTTGACAAAGTGGGAGTCAAAGGCAGGATAAGCCATTTAGGAACTCTTCAGCCTTACTTTGCCATCTGTAAAACGAAGAGACTAATGTGCCTAATATAACTCACAAAGTTGGAAATGACTGAGAAAATTATGTAATGTGTGAGAAAGGTTGTTGATAGATACAACAGACGATCAGGGTCAGTATAATAATGTTGGATGTGTAATGATAGTGGGATGCATCAGATTTGGTTAGAGTTCATGAGCAAGTAGCTCTGATCCAAAGGAAAACATTCAGGAGTAGGTCAGTTCACCCCTTCTCATTTACCCTTGCCTACTAGTCACTAGTGAATCATGATGGAGGAGAATAATTCTACAGCTGTGACTATATTGCCATATTCTACCCACAAAAGGTGTTAAAAAGAAATGGAAAAGTCTTCCCTACATATTCACTAGCAGTCAAAGTACAGGTCATTGCAGAACTTTGAAGAACTGCGGAAATAAAGGACTAAGGATTTACAAGGGTCACTGGAGAAGGGGGACGTTCCCCAGGAGAGGCTCTGAAAATGCCCTGCTGGCCCCTTGCCATTGGCGGGGGGGTGGGCTTAGGGGGTGCTGTTATAGTCTCTAAACAAGTTCTCAGCTCTGATGTCTTTTATGTGTCAGAGAAGTGAAATGAAGGCTCTAATAATTACAGCCTGAAATACCTCAAAGTTATGAGAAAGTTTCATCTTTACCTTAATTTAATTAACCAAATGGAAAACTGACCCCTTGCCAAATATATTATCTCCTGCCAATGAAGTCATTAACAGGGCCTCCATAGCTGAATTCTTTTCAAGATAAACAATTTTCTGACAATTCGCTTTTAGATTGAGTACTGATTAGCCTTTCACATAAATTTAAACTGCACAAAGCTGAGTAAGTAGTTTAAAAAGCAACTCTTAAAAGAAAGAATATTAGTCCATCCATGTTGTTGCAAAAGGAAGCTATTATGTTAAGTGAAATAAGTCAGGCAGAGAAAGAAAAATATCATATGACCTCATTCATGTGAGGAATCCAAGGAACAATGTGAACTGAGGAACAGAATTGAGAGAGAGGAGGGATCAAAGGGACCAGAGGAAAAGAGGACAGAGGGAAAGGGGATGATAGGATGGGATAAACCTGAAGGGAAAGGGAGAGGGCACTGTGGGGAGGGGGGCAAGGGAGATGTTGAGGGGAATACGGGGAGGGAAGCATTTGGGGTAACACTAGAATCTATGTAAACACAATAAATTAAATAAAAAGAAAATTAAAACAAACCCCCAAAACTCGAATTTTTGGAAAATACTTGTAAATAAAATTATATGTATTGGGGAATTATTAAATAGATAATGAATTTTTAAAAAGCAAGAATATTGGGTATAATTCTGTGCCCTTTTAGCCCATAGCCACTAGCCACACATGCCTACTGGGTACTCAAAATATGGGTTAATCCCAGCTGGCATGTACTATTAGTGTAAATACAAACTGAATTTTGAAACTAGGATGTAAATATTTAATAATTTCAATATTGATTTTGTGTTAATGTTTTGGATATATTGAGTTACCTAATGTATTGCTAAAATTAAGTTTACTTGGTTCTTATAATATTTTTACCCAATGAAGTAGCCAAATGCCTACATGTGGATAGTAGAAAAAATTAAATTACATATGTATGATGCATTTGTGGCCTGTGTGTTTGCATTGGATAGTGCTAGGAGGGACCCTCTACAGGTATGTGAGATATAAATGAAAAGTCAGTCCATGCATGGATGAATATCATCTGAGTGCAGGATGACATAAGAAACCACAAAAAAATATCTAGACAGAATAAAGAAAATTGGCAGGAGAGGTCTGGCAGGTGACCAGACAAAAGTTTTGCCAGCACCTTACTGAAGGTGATTTCCAAAGGCTCTGCAATCTCTGGGTAACTGGCCATAAAAATTCAAGGTTTCCATCCATGCTGCCTCCCTTTATTCATCTCTACTACTCCTTGCCTCCTCTTTCCCTTCCTTAATCTTACCTTTTTTTCATTCATTCATTCATTCATTCATTCATTCATTCATCCATTCATTTATTATAGTGTATTGATTAAGAGCACAGTTGCCAAAGTCATATTACCTGAGTTTAAGTCTCAATTCCAGCACTCACTTACTATAGGATAACATTCGCATATGAAGGATAAACACTAATAAGTGTTCAATAAATGTTTAAAAGATAAACTTAGTTCCTTGCATTATACTTATTTAAGTATGTGCTTACATTGTTAGACTATGGCCTGGCTCAGAAATTGGTCATCACTAACATGGATTATTGCAATAATCCCCTCATAAATCTAGGCTGATTGTGGAGATGAAATGAGATCAGGCATTCACAAATCTTAGCACAGGATTTGACATATAATAGTGCTCATTATGAGTTAGTTAATAAGATGAGATAACAATAATAAAATGTAAAATGTAATCAATTATTATAACAAACGATAAAGTGAATCATATATTTAAGTCAGGTACTGTGGGAGGTTCTGGATTTTGTGATTCAGACACAGGTAGTATCAATAAATGAGGGAGAAGTTTAGAAGCACCAAGAGAAACTCCAAACAATCATTTTAACTGAGCAGATTTTTGCTATGGTCCTGACATTGAGTCACATTTTTAAAAACTCTGTTTTGACAATAAAAAATGAGTGCAAATTGATTTGCATCAAGTTTGCGATCTCCCTTATATACATAGTCACAGTGTGTTATTAAAATCACTCAAAAATTACTTAAATTTATTTCTTTAAATTTCTCATACACGTTTCTACACTCATTGTGGTGCATCTTCAATATGTTCTATATTTCTTTATTTCAAGTTATTCTGAAAAATAAAAACTCTTTTGAAGTCAGCACACCAGGAGGTTCTAGGTTTCCTCCCTCTTCTCCTCTCTTTGGCTCAGTCATCTGCCGTTTCACATCAATGTAGGCTCACGGTTTTATTTCCATTTCTCTTAGCTCCCAGACTGTGCACTATCAAAGAAGACCCAGAGTCTGCACCGGAATCTCCAACCGCTCCTCCAAAGAAGGAAACAGGAAGGGGGGAGGATTTCAAACGCTTATAAATGAATAAGTGAAAATATGACAATGGTCCTAAGTGCTACATGTTCTAGTAGTTGGAGGGGGGGGCGGAATCCTGCATGCCAAGGCTGAGTAGAGGCAGCAGGTGTCCTTCGAGTTGGGGAAGAAAGGGGTTAAGGCAGAAGAGCAATGATCATTCTCTGTACCACCCATATAAGAAAAGAGAGTTAGGATTTGGGGTCCCTTCGGGGAAAGCCACGCTTTCCAGTTACGAAGTAAATGACATTTGGACTGATAAAAAGTGGGCTAAGAGAGAAGCTGCAGATCATAGCAACAGCTAGTGTCCATAAATTAGCGGTGAGCCTCAGAGAGAGGTGTGCCATTGCACACGGTCCACACACTTCTCCAGAGTGCCATTCCTACTCATTCGTCTTTGCCGCTGGGACACATCGGCCACAGAAATACGAGGAGAACACCAAGCTTGTGTGGAATCAGTGGGATTTGCAAGAATGTCATACAGAATGCGGCTGACGTTACAGCTCTGCAGGATCCATGGAAGACTTGGGAGGTACGCAGGTGTGGACAACCCTGGGGCGCTCCTTTAGTGCGTGAGGCAGAGCAGGACAGCGTATGTGACATGCCCCTTTATAATGTCTATCTGGAGACAGGGCTTTCCTATGGCTCACGTATTAGTAAAAGACAAAGCAGATCCTATGTTTTGTTAGCCAAGAACAACCCTCCTCTTTCCTTGGGAAAAGTTTCTCCCCAAATGGTTGGAGTTGCCAGTCAATTCACATGGGTGGGCATGTGACTCATTTGACCAAGCCTAGTTCTTGTCCCCACACCACCCTGTTCCCAGGCACAGTCAGGCCATACAAGTGAGGCTGAGCCAAAGAGTCCTTCCCTGGGACTTTTTCCTGTGAAGTGGTGGAGGGAAATTATCTCTTACATTCTAAAGTCCTAAACACATAAGTACAGAACTACCTGCAACCAGGTTTGTAGGGACAAGCATCCTGAAAGGGGAAAGTAAAATACAGAAAGAAGAATGAAACAGAGGAACAAGTGGCATTTCACTGTTAGAGCGCTACAGTAGAGCATTCTATTTTTGGCTTACCTAAACCAACAAATCTGACCCTTATTTTTGCTTACCCATAATCCTACTAGACTTTGGTTACTTATAATCAGAATACTTCTTTTAGCAAAACAAAGGATATGACAATATTAACACTAAAGCATTTAAGTCGAGAGGATTTGGTTAAGAAAATCAGGTAAGGCTTCATGGAGGAGGTGGCATTAAAGTGAAGTGGGGTTTCCACAGGAGGAGATGGGAGACAATATATTCTTGATACAAAAAGTAATATGGACAAAGGCAGAATAACTAAGAAAAATAGAATATTCAGAGTAGAGACAAAGTTGGTCAGACCATGGGAGAAAAGATTGAAATATCCCCCCATAGATGTCTCCATAGCTGATACTTTCCTTCCTTTCTGATCTCAACTCAAAAGCCACTTTCTTCAAGGAGTCCCAACCAACCTATCTAATGTTCCCAGTCACTCATGGTCACATATTTGTTTTTCTTGAATTTGTAGCACTTATGCTAGGTGTAGTCACTTAAATTGTTGGGTCATTGCTTATTTTTTCCTGAGTGAGAGGAGGGGATGTAGAGAGACAGACTCTTGCATATGCCCCGACTGGGATCCAGCTCACAAGCCTCCTAAGAACAATGCTCTACCCATCTGAGCCTTTGCTCCATTGCTCTGCAACCAAGCCATTTTTAGCACCAGAGGCAGAGGCCATGGAGCCTCTGTACCCTGGCTGATGTGCTGGAACCATTGAGCTATGCTGCAGGAGGGGAAGAAAAAGAGAGAAGAGGGTGAAGGTTTGAGAAGCAGATGGTGGCTTCTCCTGTGTGCCCTGACTGGGAACTGAACCCAGGACATCCACACACCATGCTGATGCCCTACCACTGAGCTAATCATCCAGGGCCACAGGTGCCTTGTTCATCTTGCACACCCATGATTCCAGGCCCTACCAAAAAGCCCATGAAGAGGGCTTTTAGGAAACATCCATTAAGAGGGCAAGTGGATGAGTTAGAAGATAAGAGAAACTCGGACTGGAAGGTGGAAGCTGTAGAAGCCAAACTTGTGCAGAAGAGAATAAAAACTGGGGGTAAATTGTCAGGACTGTGCTTTGGGAGACTGACTTGTTCATGGTGTAGAAAGCAGAGTGTGGGTCAGGACCAAAGGGGTGAAGCAAGTAGAATGTCACTGGAAACACCCAGAAAAGGTCATGTTTGTTGGTTGAGTGAATTATCTGAGGGATTGAGTTTCCATAATCACGACAAAGAGAATGATGCATGCATTGTGCCCATTTTTATCCTTCACTCCACCTCAGAGGTAGTTCTCCTGCAGACTCATTTCCCTTATATCAGTCTACAATGTCTATCTGCCCCCCAGCCTTCAAAGGTAATAGTTCTAAAGAGAGGACAATGGTGGATAGCTTTTTGATCAGAGAGTAAGAGCGCCAAGAAATACAATCACCATTGCCCAGACTTACCCTGGAACAGAACACCAATCCCATCCCCAACCACACAAACTTTTGCTAGTCCAACAGTCCCCTCTGAGCTGCCCATGTAGATTATGATTATTCAGATTGTAAGTTTTTACACGGGTTATAGTTTCAAATTGTATATGCTACATTACATGTTTTTGTCTTTAAATATTTGATTTGGAGATTCAGCTCAAGTAATATAAGTGAACTTAAATTTATATAAAGTCATATAAATTAAGTAATATTAAGTAACTTAAATTCATCCATTACCAATGATGTATAGTTTTCCATAGTGTGAGCAGTGTGTACCAGGATATTCATTTCACTATTTTCTTACTGAAGAACATTTCAGTCAGATCTATGATTATTTTCTGTCTTTCACACAATTCTATATTAAACATTCTTCTATATGTTTCCTTGTATTCAATCTCTTGAAAAATTTGAACATGTAATGCCTGGGTCCAAAGTATATAAATATAAGTATATAAATATCCTACTCTTGTAGATATTGTCTAATTGCCCTAAAAGATCATCACATCATTTTAGAGGATCTGAAAGCTCCTGATTTGCCTACATCTTTGTCACTTCTCTTGGAATTATAAGACATTTAAAGTTTTATATTTGTACATATATGATGGGTATGCATAATTCTTGCTTTTTTTTTTGTTCCTTGTGAGTTCAAGAATATTTTCTTATAGTTCTTGGCAATTTGTGTTTCCTGTTCTGTGAATAGTGTCAACAATGTCTGTTTTTTCATATATATATATATATATATATATATATATATATTTGCATTTATTTGTAGAAGTTTTTTAATAAACTTTTGAATAGTCCCTTCCCAACCCTGGAGTTAAGATGCTCTGTTTCATTTTCTTCTTTTATGCCTTTAAACTACATCAGAATTTAATCTTGCATTAACCTTTTGCTCCTCTTCTCATAGTCTCTGCACTTAAGTTCCTTCTAACACATTAGCCACAGGTAATGCCTTCCTCTCTAGGGCAGCTAGACACCTCACTTCTTCATAAAGTTTCCTGAGTGTGCCTCTACTCCCTGGCAACCCCCTTCCTAGAATCCTAAAATACTTGACAATGAGTTAATGGCTTAATTTTTGCCTAATACAAGAGCTGCAAACTCAGATATCAGCAGCAACCAGACAGATAATCTAAATAAATAAAGTGAGCCTGAATTAAGACAATTGGGAGTTTCGGAGACTTTAAAATGAAGCATACATTCTCCTGCTAAAAATGCCAGATATTGCTATGAGTAATATGGTTCTATCTTCACCAGATCATCTGATATTTTCTTTTGTCTTGCCTACTGGGAATATAGAGTTTTATGTGAAATCCTTGATTCTGGACTATTGACAGCTAGTGCAATATTTGAAAAAATTATGTGGGTTGAAATAAAATGTCTTTTCAGGTGAGATATAGCTTTGACCTTCAATTTTGTCTAGTAATGCAAAGATTTTTAATTCTTTTTTTGTATGTGTCCTCAAGTAAATCATAATTGAGGAATACTAACTTTGTCTCTGCCAGAGCTTATCGCAGAAACAAAAGCATGAAAATGCTCAATAAAACTTTTATTTTTTATTTTTTGTGACAGAGTCAGAGAGAGAGACAGACAGGAACAGACAGGTAGGAAGAGAGATTAGAAGCATCAATTCTTCGTTGTGGCACCTTAGTTGTTCATTGATTGCCTTCTCATATGTGCTTTGACCTAGAGCTACAGCAGACCAAGTGACCCCTTGCTCAAACCAGTGACCCTGGGTCCAAGCTGGTGAGACTTGCTCAAACCAGATCAGCTCGTGCTCAAACCAGCGACCTTGTAGTTTTGAACCTGGGTTCTCCGAGTCCTAGTCCAATACTCTATCCACTGTGGCACTGCCTGGTCACAAAAAAAATGCTCAATAAATCTTGATTGAATATTTATTTACTCAGGACTTCATAATCACTTATGAGAGTAGTCTTTGCCATTGCCAAGTACTAAGTCAAAATGACCAACTGTCTTTTCTGTTCATCTACTTAGTATTTTGTCCTTTTAGTCAAACTGAAGTCCAAAGAAATGGTAAACACTACAGCGGATGCTGCCAATGTCCAACACTTCCTTCTACCCAAGCCCCCGAGATGCAATCAACCCCGAGCCTTCAAGCTCCATCTGGCTATCATGCTGAAAAGGCAGGGCACAGTCCTTAAAGAAGAAGAGGAGTAAAGAAAGGTAAACTAGGGATTCAATCGCATTGCCTTCTAGTGAAAAAGTCTTACTTTTAAAGAAGTTCAAGGCATTACCTTTGCAGCTTCATTCTCTATGCTGGACCCTTGCTCTTAGAATCAAGCCCCCTTCCGCCCCTGGTCCAACTCACGTACAGCCCACAGGATAATCTAAAGGTCCATCTCAGTGGAGGAGTCAGTCCTAGGACTGGATTTAGACCTTGGAATCCTAGGATACCTTTGCTCCAGAGGAACACTGTTTCAGGAGCTCTGCCTCTGTGACAACAGATTGTGACTTCAATCTGTACAGGCGCAGGGACTGTTGTTGGCTGAGTCAGCACTCTGGACAGAGCAATGTATAAAAACCTCATAGGGTACATTTTTTAGTGTGTGTGTCTCTGTTCTTTCCTACTTTGGGGTATCTGGATACATTTCTGTGATCTCTCAAAATCTCTGTCAGTGTGAGACTGTGTTATTGTTGTACGTGCTTGTCTATGTGTGCCAGGAGTTATATATATATATATATATATATATATATATATATATATATATATCTCCTCGGGTGTGTGCATAATCACATCTTTTGTCTGTGACTATCTGGTAATGTAGCTATTTTTATATGTGTGTAATTTTCTAAGTACACTTCTGTTTTTTTTATTTTCTAGGTGTCTACTTCTCTGTGGTATGTGTGCATGTCTGTATATTTGAGTGTGACTATATTTGCAGTCTATATATAAGTGCATGATATATCCACAAAACAAGAAGCTTCAGTTTGGTCCAGCAACATTTCTAAATTACTCTTTCCTACTGTCAAGCCCTTTGGAAAATGTGGACCAGTGGCCCTACATCCTTGGCTGAAAAAAAAATCACCTGAGAGCTTTAAAAAATTCTGCATCCCGGATATCACACTTATAGAATCTGAAATCTTAGAAAATTTTAGGAGGTAGGATTCAAAACATCAGCATCACTTAAAAATAGATGCCCAGGTGACTCTACTACTATATGTCTCTACTTGAGAAGCAGGGGCCCAGCCAAAAATCCAGGCCTCTGCTGTCTTCCCTGAAAATACACAACTTACTTGCTTCGCTTGTATAAGACTTTAATTGTATCACAATTTAGTAAGGAGGGTGATGTAATTAATTTCTCTGGTGTATCAAAGAGCTGACTCTCTTCTTTCCTGCTCCGGAGGAAGATGAGCCATTAGGAGAGCCAGTAAATCAACAGCCTTCTGATTAACCCATAGAAATAACAGAGGAGAAAGCCCCTCCCAGCCCGTGTCCTTCAGTTTAGGTACCAGGGACATCCTGTTCACTCAGAGAGTTTCTAATTAATAAGCTGCAGAGAGCCCTGCTTTATTGTCCATCTAAACTCTTCACATCCATTGCACAAGTTTGACAAACAGAAGGAGGATATATGGGGATAATAAAATGAGTACATAAAAATTTAAATGTGTGTTTTGGAACATTCTTTACTGAGGAATAAAAAGAGGACAAGACATAAGACCAGATAGCTAATCTAGGCAACAGGATTAGAATTCAAAAGAACAAAATAAGGGAATCTCAATACTTTCAATGCAGAGGCAAGGCTCTAGTCAGTACCATAACTTTGTGAAAATTAAAAACAAAACAAAACAGGTTTTGCCTTCCCCAAGTCTCAGCACCTGCCTGCCTCTCTGGATGGGTGTTCTGGGCTGTGGGCCTCCTGCAGTCATGCTGGAGGGGAGGGGAGGCAGCGCAGGCTGTAGCAATGTCCAAGTGACACTCCCCACTCCCAACTTCCGGCTCACACTCTAAGAGGACACTCAGACATCAGGGGACTGGGACTCCATCACCCACAGTTATTAGGCTAGAAAAAGAGTAGATTTTAAAACATTTCTCAGTATTCACAACTAAACTGGACAATATATCAAGAACACAGGAGGGGCTTAATACATATCTGTTGAATGAATGAACATATGAATGTTCAATGACAAATTGTATCTGAATGGGAAACTCAAAGACTCTCTCTCTCCCCCTCAAAAGATAAGAAGCAAAAGAGTCAGTGGGAAAGCATTCTTCGTCTCTAAATGTCAGGAGAATAGAAACATAGGGAAGCCCACATCTCTGATATGCAGACTCAGTGTCACTGCAAATACTAAAAATCAATCAGTAGATAAGAAAACTCATCGTCACTTCCTGTGTACTCCATCACGATGCTAAAAATACAGCTGGGAGGGCTGCGAGAGACGTGGTCTGGCTGAGAAGCACAAAGACAAAAGCAAGGTCACTAAAGGAATTATAAGCCTATGGTCCCTATAGTGACAGCAAATATGATGCATTGCCCAACTTTCAGCCCAGGCAACATAAATTCACACACTAAATTTCCATTTGCTTCAGTATTTACTACCCTATAAAAACAAGCCTGACTTTTAACAATAACAACAACAAAGTAAAATTTAAAGGCAAAAAAAAAATTGTCTTAAGTGTCACAGCAATAACCAGCACCAGAGTCAGGTATAACAAAGATGGGAATTACCAGAAAGTTTAAAGTCAATATACTTAGTGATGTTAAAAGCTCTAATGGAAAAGGCAGAAAACATGCAAGACTAAATGAGTTACAAGGTCAATTTTAATTCGTGTATAGTAGCAATCAGTTTAAAAATAAATGGGTTAAATATATTCATATAGTAGATTTTGTCAGACTAGATTAAAAAAATTAACAAACAAAAATTCCTTAAATATAAAGCCTCAGCTAGATTAAAAGTAAAAGGATGGAAAAAGATATACCATGACAACATTAATCATAAGAAAGTAGGAGTATCTATTAATTTCAGAGACTAGCCATTTCCTATGAAAGAAGTCTGACCTAGAGGTAGGATTTAGAAAATCAGAGAGTAGAGCCAAGATTTTGAAGCTTAAGTCCCTGTAGTAGAAGTTAACTTTAATTAAGAAAATGCCAACATATGCTCTGCTAGATTTCAGAATTGCTATTATCTCATAACTCCTGTGCTCCCATTGTTCAAATTTGTGAGATGAAAATAACTAAAATGAATGGATAAAAATACTAGCTAATATTTCTTGAATCTTCACTATGTTCTAGGCACAATATTTTCGTGGCACTAAGCATTAGACTTTATATAATTGTCTCATTTTATTTTCTTGACTACCTAATGAAGTCACTATAAATATTATGCAAATTTCACAGCTGAGTCAGTGAAGGCCCAAGAAGTTAAATAAGCACTTACACTCACAAAACTTACCAGTGAACAAACCAGAAATCCAACTCAGGTCATAGGATTCTAGAACCCACATGATTATCTAATAGAGTGTTCAGTTGCTCAACCACAAAAGAATTAGGTATTACTACCGATTGGTTTCAGAGCAATTGATAAATGCGAGATACATAGACAGGGGCTGCTTGGGAATCATATGGACAATCTCTCATATTTCATAGACCAACTGCTTTGGCCCAATGCAAAATGTATACCAATTTCACAAGTTTGAGTAGTGACTTAATGAAGAAGACATAGGAATACATTGTTTTTAAGATGTGCAAGATGGGCCCAGGCCAGTTGGCTCAGTGGTAGAGCGTTGGCCTGGTGTGCAGGAGTCCCAGGTTCGATTCCCGGCCAGGGCACACAGGAGAAGCGCCCATCTGCTTCTCCACCCTTCCCCCTCTCCTTCCCCTCTGTCTCTCTCCTCCCCTCCCGCAGTCGAGGCTCCATTGGAGCAAAGTTGGCCCGGGCACTAAGGATGGCTCCATGGCCTCTGCCTCAGGTGCTAGAATGGCTCTGGTTGCAACAGAGCAATGCTCCAGATGGGCAGAGCATCGCTCCCTGGTGGGCATGCTGGGTGGATCCCGGTTGGGCTCATGCGGGAGTCTGTCTGACTGTCTCCCCGTTTCCAACTTCAGAAAAAAAAAAAAAAAAGATGTGCAAGATGGCCACCTACCTCACAAAACTTACAGTGGGCAATGGTCCTATGGTCCTAGAGACTGTCAGTCCAGGCTCCTCAATAGATATTTGAAAAAACTGCTGCCCAGAAATATAAAATCATGTTTAGTAACTTAGCAACTTAGGGACAGGCTAGGATAAGGTCTAATACTCACCTGTTGCTTATTCCACGATGTCATGCTGTTTTAGATTCTTTTTGATTGGCTAAAGTACATCTATTTAGAGTTAGAAAGACACATTTATTGATCTCAATATTCTTTTGGCCATTGAAGCCCCAAGAGATTCTGATAATCATAATGTTTTTTTCAATAATAATAATATTTTTCTGTGAGAACCAAAAGGGACTCTTCCATTCTACAAACCCACCATTTATAATACTGGGGAAATGCTTATGCACATGCATGTGTAGCATTTAGCATGGGTGTTCCATGGTGGCCTCCCCCACTGATCAAGATTTTGGTTCTCATTTGGGGTAATACAGCCCTGTAGGAAAATTGAGACACACCAGGTTCCCTAGCACTGTACGATTCATTCAAATCTCTTTATAAAAGTGCAAAGAAAAAACAAAACAAAACAAAACAAATCAAACAAAATGTTTTCATATTTAGGGATGCCAAACAGTTTAAATACTGAAACCTTTATGGTTCATGATGTAGGCGTGTCTTTCAACCACGTTATCGTAGCACCAAAGGAAAGCAAACTATGAAATTGGCCCAGTGATCAAGGAGACCCAGCAGGCTTCTGATCTGACCAATATTTTGAGTTATCTGTGACACACCACATTTTCCCCTGGACTTATATCCGCTAGTTGATACCTGCCTTCAAAAGGCAACTTATCGGTAGAAATTCGGCTTTGTCCAGCAACACTGGAGATGAAGGGAAAGTACATGCCTGATTCTAAATTGGCTGAGCTTAAAAGAGCTAATCAGTAAGTGACCAGTAGAGAAATCTTATCCAGGTCACATACTCGAGGAAGCAGTCAAGTAGGGTAAAAGGAAAGGAGATTAGGAAGTGAAGGAAAAGTGGAAAAGAGTCACCTTCAAGTTTCTTCGACTCTCAGTTTAGCACGTTCAGACTCAGTGTGGTTCTCCACAGCCTGACTTATTCATCAGGAAGAATTGATGAATTCTCCAAACTGAAGATGACTCGAAAACCACTTCTTCTCACTTCCCCTCTTGAGTCCCCTTCCTACCCCATCCCCACAAGCAGTTGTCCAGCCTGAATTGAAAAAAATCCAGCACGTTGAAATGTCCCATTGCCAGCCACTCAGTCCTTAGACGTCTGCATAAGAAATTCTTGCTCCACAAATGAAGGTCAGATTTCTCACATAATACACAAACATATGGAAATGTCATTCTTCCACATGTTCAGAAAAGTATAAATTGAAATACAATAAGATTCCCTTTTCCATATAGTTTATTAGGACATTTATATCCATGTATATTAGTCAGTTTTGGCTGCAATAACGAATTGCCATAATCTGGCTCTTCTTTGAAATCACTCCGAACCCCCAGTCCTTGGCCCTTGCTCTCTGGGTCCATGGAGAAGGATGGTAGCCCTGATGATCTCTAAGTCACCTTTGGGGTCAACTTCTCTCTTGGACAATAGAACCTGGCTTCTATTTAGATGATTGTTCAATCTCCTTATCAAATTTGGCCACCCCCTTCATGTTTTCTTAGAGCTGGCTTTCATTTCTTTCAATATGAATAGGCTGAGAATGTTGTACATGTTTTAGTTATGGTTCTCTTTTGATGAACATTTCCAACTTTATGTCATTTCTCTCTTCTCACACTTTACTAAAACATTCAGGAGGATTTAGGCTGTACCTTCAATACCTCACTTGGAATTTTCTTCAGCCAAATATCTAGTTTCACTGGTGAGCCCCAAGGAGAAGCATATCTGTCAAAATGGTTTTCTGGTTAAGTGGGTCCATATTTATAAGCAGAGTCTAGCAGCCATGAACTGAGCTTTCAAGAACCTGTACCATACCCCTGCCTGTTTGCTCCATCTGAGTCCACCACTGCAGGGAAGCCCTGTTTCCTCTTTCAGTCAATGGACTGAGACGTGCCCCATCCAATCAGAATGACATGTTTTATTCTCATTTGCATATATATCTACCAATTATAGCTGCATGATTTGGAAACCGCATTTGCATAAAATGGACCAAATTGGAAACTATGGGTGGGAAGTCTCTATGAAAGGCAGCCTCTCCATTGTATGGGCAAAGCACAATGTAGTTTCTACCTGAATCTGTGTCTCCCAGGCTGCAACACATTTTGCTCAAACAAAAACTATTATATCTATTAAAGTTTTTTTAAAAATTTATTTAGTGATTGATTGATTTATTTATTCATTTTAGAGAGGAAAGGGAGAGACAGAGGGAGAGAGAGAGGAGAGATAGAGAGAGAGAAAACGGCGGGGGGGGGGGAGGAGCTGGAAGCATCAACTCCCATATGTGCCTTGACCAGGCAAGCCCAGGGTTTCAAACCGGCGACCTCAGCATTTCCAGGTCGACGCTTTTATCCACTGCACCACCACAGGTCAGGTCATATCTATTAAAGTTTAAAATGAATTTTAATTGACACATCAGTCGCACGTTTTATCTTCTAAAATACACTAGGACACAAACATAATTCAGCCAAACTCTTTGCCACTTTATAACAAGAATCATCTTTCCTCCAAAGTTCAATAATATGCTTCTTCTTTCCATCTGAGATGTCATCTAAATGGCCCTGACTGTCCATATTTCTACCAACATTCTGCTCATGACCACTCAGGTGTTCTGAGAGAAGACTGAGGCTTTCACTGCAGCTTTTCTATTTTCCATCTGGGCTCTCACCATAATCACTCTTAACAGTGCCTTCATAGCAATGCAAGTGTCTTCTGGCATGCATCTGGAAACTCTCCCAGCCTCTATCCACTGCTCAGTTCTAAAGCCAATTCCACATTTTAGGTATTTGCTACAGTTGTACCTTATCCCTTGGAACTAATTTTCTGTCTCAGTCTGTTTGGGCTGCTCTAACAGAAAACCATAGTCTGAGTGATTTACACATAACAGAAATTTATTTCCCACATTTGTGGAGGTTGAAAATCTAAGATCAAGTTGTTAGCAGATTCAGTGTCTGGTGAGGTCCTGCTCTCTGGTTCATACACAACACTTCCTGGCTATAACTTCACATGGCAGAAGGAATGAGAGAGCTCCCTTGTGCCTCTTATATAAGGGCACTAATCCCATTCATGAGGACTCCACCATTATGACCTAATCACCTCTTAATACCATTGCCAGTGGGATTAGGCTTCAATACATGAAACCACAGCAAGCATAACTTGACCCAGTATTAAAAATAAGTGGTTTATGTTACAACTACTAGTGAGGAAAGATTGGTTAATCATATCCTTTCTTTCTAAGGAATGTAGACAAGATACGGCTTGGATATTAAATACTTGCTAGGAAGGGATCTCCTAATAATATCAAGGATGTTGCAAATCACTGCTAATAGTGATGCTGTCAACACTGTGTTTGCCTTACACTTCTCCGTCTTTTGCTAAACAAGATATAAACCATGCAGCACTGAGTAAGCAGTCTTTTATTTATCCACATAAAGAGGTCTGACAAATACATGAGTTTAAACTGAGGCAAAACTGAAAACCAAGTTGCTGCATCTTGAATTGTCATGAGGAAAAAAAAAAGCATTTGCGAAGATTCAGAGGGATTATAAAAAGTGGAGATAGTAATTCAAGTTATGTTTGTTTCAATTGCAGCTTTCATTTAAGTGACTTTAAGCAGAACAGGGATATTGCACAAATCCTAGCTCAGCAGTTTTTAAAAATAAAGAAAAAGGAGAGGGAGAGAGAGAGAACAGTGTTCTATGCAGTAGGCAGTTAGATAGGCATGAGCAGAGGAAGAATGATAGGTCAGGTGCTGAGGGTCACCAGGACAGATAACCCTTGTGCCTAGCAAAGGGCAAAATTATAAGCCCTTGTAAGACCACTCCCTTAAGCATCAACCCTGCATTATGACATCCAGGCTTTAGCTGTGTTTCGGCTCCGGGCCCAGAGAAGCAGCAAACTCAGAGTAATGGCATGGCTGACATCAGTACTAGCTGCAATCACTAAAGGCCCCCTTCCCTGGCATCAATCAGTGGAGCCTTTGACTCTGAGAAGACACCCTGGGAAAGCTGATGAAGATTCTATAGAGATCCTTCCCAGAGACTTCAGATATAAAAGCCCTCAAGATGGAGAAACCAATGGAACCAAATGGAACCAACAGAATCAACAAGCTCTCTATGGAGCACACCCACACCTTTTCCCACCCCACTCTTTCCCCGGGGTGTTCTCTCTTTCCTCTCCTTCTGTCCCTCCTCTGTCCTTCCTTTTTCTTTCTTCCTTCATTCTTACTTTCCTTCTTTCCCTTTTTCCTTCTTTCCTTTCTTCTTTTCCTTCCTTCCTTCCTTCCTTCCTTCCTTCCTTCCTTCCTTCCTTCCTTCCTTCCTTCCTTCCTTCCTTCCTTCCTTCCTTCCTTCCTTCCTTCCCCTTCCTTCCCCTTCCTTCCTTCCTTCCCCTTCCTTCCTTCCTTCCCCTTCCTTCCTTCCTTCTTTCTTTCCTTCCTTTCTCCTTCCCTTTCTCTCCCCCCCCTACTCCAAATTCCAAGGGACCTTCTTTTGCTGTAACTTTCTGCCTAAGCCCATTTATTCTACAGCTCACTTCCACATCTATAACTTTCTAAACAAACCTTCTCTTCTAACTTGAGTTTCTTGGCTCTGAATTCTTCCAAGTCTAACTCAAGTTCCAAGGTTTCTAAACTGAGGTCCGACCTAACTTGTTGCTAATGACTGTATTGTTTTCCCACCACTAACATTCCAGATATAGTGAAATTATATCCTATTTTTACTGCCTTCCTGTACCTTGCTCTTTTTTCCTAACAACACCCAATAAGCACTGTCTGAAGCCTGCAACCTTTTAGCCAAACAGGAGTTTAGAAACTCCAGGTGGGCATCATGCTGTCCTAGGAATCAATAATATGGATCCTAACTTTCACGGTCTGATACATTTATAGAAAAAATATGTTATTTTCTAAATATCCAAATGTTGCTTTTAAAAATATGCTAGATTATTGTATATGTGATAAAATACACATAACCTAAATGTTACCACCCTACTTTTAAGTGTGCAGCTTAGAACCATTAAGTACATTCCCAATACTGTGCAACCATCACCACCATTGAATCCTCTTCATCTTGCAAAGTGAGAATTCTATGCCCATTATAACAACAATTCTCCCTACTCTAGCCCTTGGGAACTACCAATTTCTCTATGAATTTGACTGTTCTAAATACCTCATATAAATGGAATCATATTTTTGTGACCGATTATTTCACTTGGCATATCAAGGTCCATCCATGGTGCAGCATGTATGAGAATGTCCCTAATGTCACTTCTAACATGGGTTGTTCCCTTCCATAACTTGCTGGATTAGGGAGTGAGGGATCAAGATTAGGGCAGATCCATCAAAAGATAATGGGCTGATGTGTGAGCAACATCAAAATAATAAGTCTTCAAGGGTTTCCCACCTAACTCCTTCATAAATATTTGCAAACTCCAGTGACCCTGAGAGAGACAAACTTTTAGATATCCTTGTAACAAAACAGTTATATATATACTGAGTTACCAGAATCTTTCTTTTTTTTTTATAATAAATTTTTATTAATGGTAATGGGATGACATTAATAAATCAGGGTACATATATTCAAAGAAAACATGTCTAGGTTATTTTGTCATTAAATTATGTTGCAAACCCCTCGCCCAAAGTCAGATTATCCTCCGTCACCCTCTATCTAGTTCTCTGTGCCCCTTCCCCTCCCCCTAACTCTCTCCCTCCCTCCCTCCCATGTCCTCCCTCCCCCCCCCACCCTTGGTAACCACCACACTCTTGTCCATGTCTCCTAGTCTCATTTTTATGTTCCACCAATGTATGGAATCATGTAGTTCTTGTTTTTTTCTGATTTACTTATTTCACTTCTTATAATGTTATCAAGATCCCACCATTTTGCTGTAAATGATCTGATGTCATCATTTCTTATGGCTGAGTAGTATTCCATAGTGTATATGTGCCACATCTTCTTTATCCAGTCTTCTATTGAAGGGCTTTTTGGTTGTTTCCATGTCTTGGCCACTGTGAACAGTGCTGCAATGAACATGGGGCTACATGTGTCTTCACGTATCAATGTTTCTGAGGTTTTGGGGTATATACCCAGTAGAGGGATTGCTGGGTCATAAGGTAGTTCTATTTGCAGTTTTTTGAGGAAGCACCATACTTTCCTCCATAATGGTTGTACTACTTTACAGTCCCACCAACAGTGAATGAGGGTTCCTTTTTCTCCACAGCCTCTCCAACATTTGCTATTATCTGTCTTGTTGATAATAGCTAATCTAACAGGAGTGAGGTGGTATCTCATTGTAGTTTTGATTTGCATTTCTCTAATAACTAATGAAGCTGAGCATCTTTTCATATATCTGTTGGCCATTTGTATCTCTTCCTGGGAGAAGTGTCTGTTCATGTCCTCTTCCCATTTTTTAATTGGATTGTTTGTTTGTTTGTTGTTGAGTTTTATGAGTTCTTTGTAAATTTTGGATATTAGGCCCTTATCTGAGCTGTCGTTTGAAAATATCAGTTCCCATATAGTTGGCTGTCTGTTTATTTTGATATCAGTTTCTCTTGCTGAGCAAAAACTTTTAATTCTGATGTAGTCCCATTCATTTATCTTTGCCTTCACTTCTCTTGCCATTGGAGTCAAGTTCATAAAATGTTCTTTAAAACCCAGGTCCATGATTTTAGTACCTATGTCTTCTTCTATGTACTTTATTGTTTCAGGTCTTATATTTAGGTCTTTGATCCATTTTGAATTAATTTTAGTACACGGGGACAGGCTGTAGTCGAGTTTCATTCTTTTGCATGTGGCTTTCCAGTTTTCCCAACACCATTTGTTGAAGAAGCTTTCTTTTCTCCATTGTGTGTTGTTGGCCCCTTTATCAAAGATTATTTGACTATATATATGTGGTTTTATTTCTGGGCTTTCTATTCTGTTCCATTGGTCTGAGTGTCTATTTTTCTGCCAATACCATGCTGTTTTGATTATCGTGGCCCTATAATATAGTTTAAAGTCAGGTATTGTAGTGCCCCCAGCTTCATTCTTTTTCCTTAGGATTGTTTTGGCTATTCGGGGTTTTTTATAGTTCCATATAAATCTGATGATTTTTTGTTCCATTTCTATAAAAAATCTCATAGGGATTTTGATGGGAATTGCATTAAATTTGTATATTGCTTTGGGTAATATGGCCATTTTGATTATATTTATTCTTCCTATCCAAGAACAAGGAATATTTTTCCATCTTATTGTATCTTTTTCGATTTCCCTTAACAATGCTTTGTAATTTTCATTATATAGGTCCTTTACGTTCTTTGTTATGTTTATTCCTAGGTATTTTATTTTTTTTGTTGCAATCGTGAAGGGGATTATTTTTTTGAGTTCATTTTCTAATATTTCATTGTTGGCATATAGAAAGGCTATGGACTTTTGTATGTTAATTTTGTATCCTGCGACCTTACTGTATTGGTTTATTGTTTCTAATAATCTTTTTGTGGAGTCCTTCGGGTTTTCGATGTATAGGATCATATCATCAGCAAAAGGGATACCTTTACTTCTTCTTTTCTGATATGGATGCCTTTTATTTCTTTGTCTTGTCTGATTGCTCTGACCAGAACTTCTAGCACCATGTTAAATAAGAGTGGAGAGAGTGGACAACCCTGTCTTGTTCCTGATTTAAGGTAGAAAGTCCTCAGTTTTATGCTGTTTAATAGGATGTTGGCTGATGGTTTATCATATATGGCCTTTATCATGTTGAGATATTTTCCTTCTATACCCATTTTGTTGAGAGTCTTAAACATAAAATCATGTTGTATTTTATCAAAAGCCTTTTCTGCATCTATTGATAAGATCATGTGGTTTTTGTTCTTTGTTTTGTTGATATGGTGTATTACGTTAACCGTTTTGCATATGTTGAACCATCCTTGAGATTCTGGGATGAATCCCACTTGATCATGATGTATTATTTTTTTAATATGTTGTTGTATTCGGTTTGCCAGTATTTTGTTTAGTATTTTAGCATCTGTATTCATTAGAGATATTGGTCTGTAGTTTTCTTTCTTTGTGCCATCCTTGCCAGGTTTTGGTATGAGGGTTATGTTGGCCTCATAGAATGTGTTTGGAAGTATTGCTTCTTCTTCAATTTTTTGGAAGACTTTGAGTAGAATAGGAACCAAGTCTTCTTTGAATGTTTGATAGAATTCACTAGTATAACCGTCTGGGCCTGGACTTTTATTTTTGGGGAGGTTTTTAATAGTTTTTTCTATTTCCTCCCTGCTGATTGGTCTGTTTAGGCTTTCTGCTTCTTCATGACTCAGTCTAGGAAGGTTGTATTGTTCTAGGAATTTATCCATTTCTTCTAGATTGTTGTATTTGGTGGCATATAATTTTTCATAGTATTCTACAATAATTCTTTGTATATCTATGATGTCTGTGGTGATCTCTCCTCTTTCATTTTGGATTTTATTTATTTGAGTCCTGTGCCTTTTTTCCTTGGTGAGTCTTGCCAAGGGTTTGTCAATTTTATTGATCTTTTCAAAGAACCAGCTCCTTGTTTTATTGATTTTTTCTATAGTTTTTCTGTTCTCTATTTCATTTATTTCTGCTCTGATTTTTATTATCTCCTTTCTTCGGCTGGTTTTGGGTTGTCTTTGTTCTTCTTTTTCTAGTTCCTTAAGGTGTGAAGTTAAGTGGTTTACTTCGGCTCTCTCTTGTTTGTTCATATAGGCCTGAAGTGATATGAGCTTTCCTCTTATTACTGCTTTTGCTGCATCCCAAAGATTCTGATATGTTGTATTTTCATTTTCATTTGTCAGTATATATCTTTTGATCTCTGCGCTTATTTCTTCTTTGACCCATTCATTTTTTAGAAGTATGTTGTTTAGTTTCCACATTTTTGTGGGGTTTTCCCCCTCTTTTTTGCAGTTGAATTCTAGTTTCAAGGCTTTATGATCAGAAAATATGTTTGGTACAATTTCAATTTTTCTAAATTTGCTGATATTGTCTTTGTGGCCCAACATATGGTCAATTCTTGAGAATGTTCCATGTACACTAGAGAAAAATGTATACTCTGTCGCTTTGGGATGAAGTGTCCTGTAGATGTCTATCATATCCAGGTGTTCTAGTATTTTGTTTAAGGCCACTATGTCTTTGTTGATTCTCTGTTTGGATGACCGATCTAGAGCCGTCAGCGGTGTATTGAGGTCTCCAAGTATGACTGTATTTTTGTTAGTTTTTGTTTTAAGGTCAATAAGTAGCTGTCTTATATATTTTGGTGCTCCTTGGTTTGGTGCATATATATTAAGGATTGTTATGTCTTCTTGATTCAACTTCCCCTTAATCATTATGAAATGACCATTTTTGTCTCTGAGTACTTTTTCTGTCTTGTAGTCAGCATTATTAGATATGAGAATTGCTACACCTGCCTTTTTTTGGGTGTTGTTTGCTTGGAGTATTGTTTTCCAGCCTTTCACTTTGAATTTGTTTTTATCCTTGTTGCTTAGATGTGTTTCTTGTAGGCAGCATATAGTTGGATTTTCTTTTTTAATCCATTCTGCTACTCTGTGTCTTTTTATTGGTAAGTTTAATCCATTTACATTTAGTGTAATTATTGACACTTGTGGGTTCCCTACTGCCATTTTATAAATTGCTTTCTGTTAGTTTTGTATCTAGTTTGATTCTTCTCTTTTGTTTTTCTATCATTTGTTTTTGTTTGTTTGTGTTCCATACTTCTTTCCTCTGTTGCTACCTTTTTTAAGTCAAGTGTTTTTGTGGTGTTTTTTTCAAGGGTGGTTACCATTAAGTAATGAAAAGGGTACCTATCATATTCATTGTAGTACCCTATCTTATAAGTATTTCTGCACTTCATCGTCCTTTGCTACTGTTAATCTTCATCCTCTCCCCCCTTTTTTTCCTTTGTTGTCACAGTTTAAGTTTGGTTTTATTGTGTTCTTGGTGGAGCTGTTACTTGTGGTGTTGTTTTCTTTTGTTCTTTGAATCTGGTTGGAAAACCCCCTTTAGTATTTCCTGGAGTGGGGGCTTTCTGTTGATAAATTCTCTCATCTTTTCTGTATTTGTGAATGTTTTTATATCTCCTTCATACTTGAAGGATAGCTTTGATGGGTATAGTATTCTTGGCTGAAAGTTCCTCTCTTTCAGGGCTTTAAATATTGGGGTCCACTCTCTTCTAGCTTATAGAGTTTCTGCTGAGAAATCTGATGATAATCTAATAGGCCTTCCTTTATATGTTGTACTCTTCTTTTCCCTGGCTACCTTGAGAATTTTTTCTTTGTCATTGGTTTGTGTCATCTTTATTATGATGTGCCTTGGAGTGGGTTTGTTGGGGTTAAGAAAACTCGGTGTTCTGTTTGCTTCTTGAATTTGAGGCTTTAGTTCTTTCCACAGGCTTGGGAAGTTCTCGTTTATTATTTGTTTGAGTATATTCTCCATTCCATTTTCTTTCTCTTCTCCCTCTGATATACCTATTATTCTTATGTTATTCTTTCTGATGGAGTCAGACAATTCCTGTAGGGCTTTCTCATTTTTTATTATTTTTGAGTCTCTTTCTTCTTCTCTCTGTTGTGCCTCAAGTTGTTTGTCTTCTATTTCACTAATCCTATCTTCAATCTGGGCTGTTCTGTTAGCTAAGCTTGTTACCTCGTTTTTCAGCTTGTGAATTGAGTTTTTCATTTCTGTTTGATTTGTTTTTATAGTTTCAATTTCCTTGGTAATATATTCTTTGTGTTCATTGAGTTGTTTTCTGATCTCCCTATATTGCCTTTCTGTGTTTTCTTGTATATCTCTGAGTATTTTTAAGATTTCTATTTTAAATTCTCTGTCATTTAGCTCCAAGGCTTCCAATATGTTAAGTCTTTTCTCCATAGATTTTTCCACATCTATTTGGGTTACCTCTCTTTCTTTTGTATCCATAATATTCGATTTCCTCTTTCTTATCAGCATCTGAGGGTGGTCTTGTTGATAGCACTAATTAGAATTAATAAAGAGTAAAAACTAAAAAAAAAAAAAAAAAAGGTAAAACACCCCACAAAAAAAAAACAGTAATAATTTATTATTTCCCCCTTTTTTCTCTCTTCTCTTTCCCTCCTCTCCCCTCCTCAGGGAAATATCATGCCTATAATGGAGGGTCTGATTTGGGGTGAAGAGTTCAAGGGGCAAAAAAAAGGGAGTAGGGACCTACTAAATGCAAAAAAAAAAAAAAAAAGGAAGAAAATCTTAGACAAGCATAAGATGATTTGCTTGTAAGTGATGGTCAACTAAGAGATATAATGAGAGGGATAAGAGGGAACCAGAAAAAAGGACCAAAAAAGAATAATAAAGAAGAAAAAATAAAAATAATAAGTAAAAATCTGTTGTATTAAGTGGAGCGAAGACTAAATACAATGGAGACCTTGGGTTGGGAGGACCCAAAATGCCACAAAAATAAACAAACAAGAAAAAAAAATAAAAACAAAAGCAAAAAAGAGAAATAAAGCCAAAAAAAAAGCCTTGAGTCCCAAATTAACTAATTTGTTCGTGATTGAGGATTATATGGGAGGAAAGTAAAATGAGAAAAGAAAAAACGAATAGAAAGGAAAAAATAAGAAAAAGAGAAAAACGGAGGAAGAAATAAAATAGGAAGAGAAAAAAACAAAATAAAGCTAGACAAAAATAAACAAAAGAGGAGAGAGTGAGAGTTAAGTGTTTTGGAGTATAACCTTAAAGGAGGGTGAGGATGAATAAGAGAAATAAAATGCAACACTCATGGGTAGTGTAGTTCAAGAAAGGGGAAGCATAAGATGGGCAGAGAATAGAAGGACCGAGGTGGAGGAAATAAAGGCAATAAGATAGAAGAAACAAACAACAACAACAAAAAAATTAGTGGATCAAGTTGTAAAGTCTGTGGATTTTTCTTGATTTTGAGAGGTTAACTTCTTCCTTTTTCTTTTCTCTCCCTCTTCCTGGTCGGTGACTCTGTACCCCAGGCTCTGCCCCTGTGTCACACTTAGGTAGGGATTTGCAATTGATGGGATTCTATGGCAATGTCATATAATTGGCTTTAGTCTTGCTGGTAGTCAAGGCTTGTTGGCGTTTGCAGGGTCCAACGATGAGTTTGCTTTCCTGGATTCTCTCCCCTAGTCCCCCCTTTCTGAATTAGCAGCCTGGTGATCCAGCTATAAGGCTGCAACTGCTTCTGCCTGGGGAGTAAGAGGCTCAAAGAGCTGGGAAATCCCCACTCTATCCCCACTCAGTGCAAGGCTTTGGGAAAGGCTCTGAGAGTCAGGGCCTCCAGTGTAATCAGGCGGGGGTGGGAGTCAATTGTTGTCAAGGTGACTGTTCAGTGCCTATCATTTAGTTGGACCTCTCAACCCAGGCTTTCCACACTTTGTAGCCTGTTTTTGCAGGGAAGAAGAGGCACTAGTCTCTGCTTGCGACTAGTGTAGTATAGATCTTATTATCTGCCAAGTCCTTCTTGTTAGCGTTTATCCCTGAATATGGAGGCTCTATCAATCAGAAGTTGCCCCCGCCCCTTTAGCGAGAGGCACTAAAAAATATCACGCCTCGTCTTGGATCGCTGAACTGAGAGAGATCTTATCAATTGGAACCGAGGGTGCACAGATTTCATGGGTTAAGCTAATTTCAGTGATTGGGTCGCAGCTGTGCTTCCGAAGGTATTTTAGGCTGCCTGCGTGCGCCCCTCCCCCAACGCTTGATTGTTAGCTTGAATGGCTGGGTGAGGTGCCCCGCCCATGGAGAGAATCTCCCAAGCCTCTCCCGCTCGCCCCGCCGCTGGCGGCTGGACCGCACCAGGTGCAGGATAATGGAGCACCCTGGGTGTGAGGCCCAGCAGGGCGCCCTGGGCGCGTGGAATGCCCAAGGCACGCGTGCGAATGGGGCGCTCCGGGCACCGGTGGCCGGCGACCCCCACTCGCAGTGTGCGGGCCGCTGGGAACGTCAGCGGTGCTCAACCGGACTGGGTGCGCGCGCGGCCGCTCGCGGCAGTTCACGGTGGCGGCTCTTGGCTCCCAAGTATGGGCTGACTCACCACAGGCGCACTTCCTCGTGGTTTGAAAGAACGTCCCTGTGGTAGATTCCTCCACACCCCCGTCTCTCAGATTCAAATGATAAGTCCTTTTGCTATCAGTTTGTGTGGAACTCCGGAATGCTCCGAGGATAAATTTTTCTGTTTCTAGTTGATAAATTTGTTGTGATTTAGGGGAGAGCTGTCGGACGCGCTGCTCACGGTGCCATTTCCGTGATGTCACTCCCAGAATCTTTCACTACTGCTAGAAAGCTTCTCCCACAAGCAATAAACTCATACCTCCCAGGATAATACCTCAGTTTTAGGATCCAGCACTAATATTACTATAGATTCTAAGAGCAAGCAGAATAATAGATATGAGTTTTATGTGTGGATAACTTCCTGCAGGCGCTTCTATTTCCACGTGATTTGTAAAGTGCTTTCCGTGTCTCCCATATACGCAAATGGACACTTCCCATTGGGTAGAAAGTGCACACAGTATGGGGAACACTGAAGAGTTTAGAATACAGTCCTACAGCTGAACTGTCCAGTATCCCTTCCACATAGTGCCTCTCTCAAAGCATCCACGCCAGCCTAACAACTCATCACTATTCACCAAATCCAGCATCTGTCTCTGCTGAGAATACCAACCTCCTTTGCTCTGCTCACTGCAGCAGTGTCCTCTCAACATCTAGCTCTTGAACCAAACTTTCCAGGTCCCCCATCTTTTGGATCGGAGCTGTTAAGGGGCACATGCAAAGCCATTCAGTCACTGAGGATAGATTTGGGATTTGAACCCACAGCTGTCTGATGGATACCAATGTTTATCTACAACTTCCTGTTCTATAAGAGATGAAGTTGGGCTTTTAGTTCAAGCAGCCCCAGGGCAGCATGCATGACCTTAATTACTTTACCATGATGACTTCCAGAAGATCCTCTCCAGTAGTTGGCGAGACTCTGGATAGTAAATTACAGCCTCTCACACACAACCTCTCTTTTCTCAGAATTAAATAACTAGTCCATTTGTGAGAGAAAGTAACTGATATTTTAAAGCAGACAGAAAGAACCTGCACAACTAATTCACCAGGTGATAATATCCACATAAAAAAATAAAAAAAATTAAAAAAAAATGAAGACAATTAACCAGTAGTTCCATGGGTGGTTTCAAACTTGTATTACAGAAGTGTTCTAAGGGAAGAGGTATGAAAATGTTAGATTCAACGCCCACATAAACTTGAATCCAACTTTTTACTATGTACTTTTCTCCTTTCTCTGTCTTTCCCTTGGCTTTTCACAAGTATCTGTTGGAGGCAGGTGAAGAATTCTGGGATGAGACAGGAAGGCAGCCAAGTTGGGCGGGGACCTGCTGTGATTCTGAACAAAGTGAGGAAGGCAGCTAAGAAAAACAGTAGGATGGCAGGATTTGGAGCCAGACAAGGATGGTGGCTGAGCGAGGGAGTGAACCACCCGGATTTGGGGCTGAGAGAGGTGGGTGTTTGAGCAAGTTGCAGCCTGGGTGTTCAGTGTGCAACAAGATGTAGGTAGGGTGTGTGTCCCGGGAGGACTGAGTCAGTGGACTAGAAACATACAGGGAGTACGAGCAAATAAGGAAATATATTGAGGCTAATGGGAGATAGGTTCTCACTACCAGAGAAAGTGGTTCCAAATACAGAAAAAAAGAGCCTAAAAAAGAACTGTAAGTTACTCGATTTGAATTAGAAGTTCTGAGGCAAACCAATAATTTTCAGTAGAGATACATACAGAGATAAACATAGAAAATATGTGTGTATATAATATATGTGCATGTTCTTTCCAACTGTGTCCATTGAAAGGTCAGCAGCAATGGGCACAGCTAGCACTCAGATCTTGACTTATAAATACCATCCTTCATTACAATAAACTAGAACTCCTTAAAGAAATGTCAAGAAGACTGGGACAGGGAGCACAAGGAACTGGAATCACTTATTGTGCCAACCAAAAAGGAATGTTCAAAGAATAAAAAAATGTGCAAAGGACATAGAAGTCCCCTGGAAGAGGTTTCCACTAGTCAATTTGAGCATAAGAATAAATAATAATATAACAGATTAAAGCACATTAAGTAAAATAGGAATTCATTGAGTACATATTGATATAAACACATGATTAAATAAATGAAAACTTTTCTTTAGAGCAAAAGGCCCAATAACAAATGTAAGAGGAATGGTGATTATTATAAAAATAATCATTTGATAACCTTCATTATGATAATTAATTCAGGCAATAAAAATCAATGAATGTCAAAATTAATGGGAAATGTAATGAGAAAAAAAAAGATATTTACACAGTTTCAAAGTAAGCCCCCACCAAATACTTATTTCAAAGAGAAAAGAAAATAACTACATAAAGGAGAAACCTAATAGACACAATCTTAACCAAGTGACAACCAATGTTACCAGTACTAATTACGGCAGAAATTCATGCAGAACAGCACAAGAAAGGATTCAACAAGATCTAAGTATCACGTCTATGTTATTTGGGACAAAATTATGTAAGCTGGGTCCAATTATGAGAAAAAACAATTTGAATATTGAACAACATTCGATACAAAACTTGCTTTAATCTTGAAAAGTATCATGAAGGATTAGAAAAAAAACAAACAGAGAGGATCTACCAAAGACACTATCAAAACATGGCACCTAAAATACATATTTTAGCTTTGGATTATTTCTAAAAGCAACAATATTCAAAACTCTGGTTCTACCTGGGAGGACATTGAAAGTTGCCAGTCCATCCTAACAATAGTAACAGGCTGAACAGACAGAAAAATCAATTCTTGTTCTTAGACCTGTAAGAGGGGAGGACATAGGACAAAATATTGCCCCAAGAATTGGAGAAACAGACAGGCATTTAAAATAAGTCACACTTTACCAGAGCAGAGCTCAGGCTGAAACTTCTGTGGGACCCAGTGCTGAGCTGTAATCAAGGGGTTACTGAAGGTTCAATGCAGATAACACTGAGTTAAAAAATCAAGGGAGACCCAGTCATGGGGGTGACCATGATATTGTTTGAGATTTACTCTCAGGAGCTCAACCAGGTTCTCATAGCAAATATCAGGGAACACTTCCCTCAGAGGAAACTAGTTCAACAAGAGCCCAGCCTGCGGGGGTGTTATCAGAGGCTAACTGACCTGGGGTGGGGGTAATACCCAATTGCAGTCCTCCTGTTCCGCATAGGGGAGTAGAGAAAGATCCGCTGAGAAACACTTGTGAGGTTCTTAGTCCAGAGGCATGGGTTTACTGAGGACTGAGACCTAATCACAGGACTATAGAATGCTCCCCCTTCTCCAGCACCTGACCACTGAGTTACAAAAGGCCTACTTACAACAGTGGCTTTTACCTGGTTGTTCACATTCATCTATCAAGAAGAAAAGTGCACAGCATACCAAAAAGAGGGGAAAAAACATACAATTTCAAAAAACATCAAGCATCAGAACCAGGCATGGCAGAGATGTTGGAATTATCAGACCTAGGGTTTAAAACAACTATGATTAATGTGCTAAGCGTTCTATTAGGTCAAGTAGACAGCATGCAAGACCAGAAGGGCAGTGGACACAGAGAGATGAAAATCCTAAGAACCAAAAATAAATTCTAAAAAAAACCAACAAAAATGAAGAAAGCTTCTGATTTATTTAGTAGTAGACTAGATACGACATAAGGAAAAAAATCTCTGCGCTAGAAGGTATATCAACAGAATCCTTTACAATCAAAGAGTAAAGAGAACAAAAACAGAATAAAATGAAGACCTAACCAGACAAAGGCAGTAGGACAACCACAAAAGGTATAACATACATCCATGATAACATCAGGAGAAGAAAGAAGATACAAACAGAAGAAATCTTTGAGACAGCGTCGCAGAATTTCTCTCACATCAGACAACAAACCACCAAAGGAGGACGAACACCAGATCAGAGAGTGACAGCGGCTCACACCCATTGTTGGGAGAAAGCAAAGTTCTCCAGCCACTTTGGGAAACATTTTGGCAATTTCTCACAGAGCTCAACATAATCTTTCTTACCATAAGATTCAGTTGCCAAGCGCCTTGGTATTTTCCCAAAAGGAGCTGATAGCATATGTCCACAAAAAAACCTGCACAAGGATGTTAATATTAGCTGTATAATTTTCAAAATATGGGAGCAACCAAGATATTTTTCAGTAGGTGATGGATAAAGAAATTGTCGTACAACCAAAAAGTGGAATATTTTACTCAGCACTAAAAAGAAATAAGCTCTCAAGCCATGAAAATACATGGAGGAACCTTGAAGGTGCATTATTACTAAGTGCAAGAAGCAATCTTTTTTTTTTTTTTGTATTTTTCTGAAGCTGGAAACGGGGAGGCAGTCAGACAGACTCCCGCATGCGTCCGACCGAGATCCACCCGGCACGCCCACCAGGGGGCGATGCTCTGCCCATCCGGGGCGTTGCTCTGTCGTGAACAGAGCCACTCTAGTGCCTGGGGCAGAGGCCAAGGAGCCATCCCCAGTACCCAGGCCATCTTTTGCTCCAATGGAGCCTCGGCTGCGGGAGGGGAAGAAAGAGACAGAGAGGAAGGAGAGGGGGAGGGGTAGAGAAGCAGATGGGTGCCTCTCCTGTGTGCCCTGGCCGGGAATCGAACCTGGGACTTCCACCCGCCAGGCCGATGCTCTACCACTGAGCCAACCGGCCAGGGCCAAGAAGCAATCTTAAAAGGCTCTTCAGGCCATCCTCGGGAGTTACCAACAAGGTAGGGTCTGTAGGTGTGAAAATGCTTAAGTATTTATATGCACAGAAAATTTAAAAAAATGCTCTGTTAAGACAAACAACTAAGTTGCATTTAATAGGTAAATGTACCTGTTCTAACTTAGATACAAATTCAACTTAGGAACAAGCCTATTGAACCTATCTTGTTCATAACCCAGAGACTAATTGTATATGATTCCAACTCTATGACATTCTGGTAAAGGAAAAGTATGGAGACAATATAAGGATGTGTGGCTGCTGGGGCAGAGGAAGAACAGCAAAATAGAACATGGAGAATTTCTATGGCTCTGAAAATACTCAGTACAATATTATAACCTCTATATATTTATACAGTTTTCCAAACTCATGATGCTAAGTTAACCCTAAGGTAAAGTATGGACTTTGGGTGATTATGAGGTGGCAATATAGGTTCAACCTTGGCAAAAAGCGTTTCATTCCAGTTAGAAATGGTAAGGGAAGGCTGCCCATGTGTGGAGGAAGAGGTTGTATGGGACATCCCTATACCTCCCTCTAGATTTTGTTGTAAATATAAAATTCCTTGAAAAAATAAAGTCTTCAAAAATAATTAACAACCACCATGTTAAACAGAAATTTGACATTTTCTGTGGATCATTTACAAAGCCTTTTGGTCAGCCCTGCAAATAATATAGACTTCTAAAATGAAGAAACACCAAAATACATAACTGGTATTTCCTGTTAAAAACAATATTGGTAAAATGGATCAAATTAAAATAGAATTTGTGTATTAGATGGTAGTAATTATTAATATTGAGTTCTCAATTCTGATGAGTTTTGTGGGTACGTAGGAAAATATTCTTTGATATAAATAATGCATGTAAAAGTATTTAAGGTCGTGAAGCATTGTGTCTGTAACAATCTTGAGTGGTTCAAAAATGTATGTTTATTTATGGAAGATTTAGGGAATTTTAAAAGAAAAGGCATTGGATGTCAAGAGTTTAATAATCCAGGTGAAAGTTACAGGGAATTTTGTTGTGCTGTTCTCACGATTTTCCGGTAACTTGAAAATTGTTTAAAAGCAAGAAGTAAAATAAAAGTTGTTGAAAGTGATTCCAGTTGAAAGCTGACACCTTGTTCTCGTGGAGAAAGAGTCCTGGAATGAAATCCACTGGGATACAGCACCTTTTGTAGTTTCTCCTGACAAATAACAGCTTCTAGATACAAGCTGCTGGCCTCTGAAAGGCACCAGATGACAGATAATCTCAAGGGAAAAGCCAACTTCTTTTCTTTTCTTTTCTTTTCTTGGCAGAGGTAGCAAAGCCACAACTCTGGGTCAAGCCACATTTTAAAATTTTTATGGTGGGATCATTTTCATCTGAGTTCACACTCTAGGGATGCTAACTTGTGTGTCTGAAAATTATTTTAAAAAACTAGAATATTGGTTTAAGAAATCCCCAGCCTGACCTGTGGTGGCTGGTGCAGTGGATCAAGTGTCGACCTGGAATGCTGAGGTTGCTGGTTCAAAACCCTGGGCTTGCCTGGTCAAGGCACATATGAGAGTTGATGCTTCCAGCTCCTCCCCCCCTTCTCTCTCTCTCTCTCTCTCTTCTCTAAAATAAATAAATAAAAATAATTTTTAAAAATGAAGATTAAAAAAAATAAAAAGAACCCCCTAGAAATGTCATAAGAGGTTTTTGAATTGTCATGTTACATGATATAGCCATGTTACATGATATAGCCATGTCATGGGATACTGGCCTAGCAGGAAATCTCCTGCAAAGCTTTGGATTCTGCTTTAACTCTCTGGTACCACCTCATTTTTATTTTACTACCAGCTATCTTAGCTATAGATATATTTATAAATTAACCTTCAGGAAAGGAAAGATCTTCCAACTATTAAAATTACAATATTTGGGATCAAACCTCACTTGTGAGGCTATCTCAAAATCTCTTTGGCCCATGTGCACCAATGTGCTGTCCTCTGTTCACTGCCCCAAATTGCATTCATCAAAGTCTAACTAATAGTTCCCTTGCCTTTCTGAAGAAATCCATCCCCAGTTCCAACTCACATTGCCCTTTGTTGCTTCTTGTTCTACGTACTTCATTCTAGTCACTTAGCTACGTTTTATCTCCTTTACCAGGCTGAGAATGCAAGTGTCTGAAAAGTATATTCCTCTTTAGCCTCCAGTGGAGAGAAGATCCCAAAACATAAAACTAATGCGTTGCATTCTTGCTAAATCAAGATCATATTTCAGAGATCAATAATTAAATGTGTGATAGACAGATTTCAGGGTAATCTCCATGATTCTTGCCTGCTAACATCACATTTTTGTGTAATTTTATTCCAAATATAGGCAAGACTTGTTACTTGATTCTAACCAACAGTATGTGACAAAGGTGACAGGATGTCTATATTCACCTACACTTGAATACAATGGCCATCAGAAAGGCAGACTCTCCCTGGCTGGCCTTGAGAAAGCAAGCAGTCATGCTGACAAGAATTTGTGACAAGCAGCTGAGTTTGGCTCCTGGCTAGTCATGTCTCTCATTTCATTCATTCATAGAAACCCAGTCTACAGTGAGCAAATGTCCTCTCCTCAGTACACAGGAGCAGTGGCTAGTGTTTATGAATTCCTCCTCATTGCCACACCTTCAAAGGTGAGGAATAGGAAGCCACTGCAGGGAATAGAGTGAAAATCCAAGATGGGGCCACTTGAAGTTGACACCTTCCTAGTCAATGCAACTGCTCCCTTGTGTGTCTGGACTCCTCATCTCAGTTAGCTATGATGGCATCCCATGAGAGTCTCATGGTCGTGAATTGGCATGAAAACTCAGGTAAGAATACACTACTTTTAATTCCTAAAACTTTACTAAAAATTTAAAAATACAGGTAGTCCCCAGGTTACACAAGAGATAGGTTCTGTAGGCTTGAAAATGTTTAAGTATTTACATGCACAGAAAGGTAAAAATCAATACTATGTAAAGACAAACATCTAAGTTGCATTTAATAGGTAACTGTACCTGTTCCAACTTACATACAGATTCCACTTAACAAACCTACAGCCTGACCAGGTGGTGGCACAGTGGATAGAGTGTCGGACTGGGATGTGGAGGACCTAGGTTCGAGACCCCGAGGTCACCAGCTTGAGTGCGGGCTCATCTAGCTTCAGCAAAAAAGCTCACCAGCTTGAACCCAAGGTCTCTGATTTGAGAAAGGGGTCACTCGGTCTGCTATAGCCCCACGGTCAAGGCACATATGAAAAAGCAATCAATGAACAACTAAAGTGCCACAACAAAAAACAGATGATTGATGCTTCTCATCTCGCTGTGTTCCTTTCTGTTTATCCCTCTCTCTGACTCTCTCTCTGTTCCTTAAAAAAAAAAAAAAGAACAAATCTACAGGACCTATCTTGTTCATAACCCAGGGACTGCCTGTATAAATTTTTAATGAATTTTCTTATTTGGTAAGTATGAATGCAAAGGCAGATAATAGCACCTCCCCCCAGAACAAAGGTATTTATAGAACATGGATTTGGTGATTGGGAGAGCTGAGTGTGAATCTTGGCTCTGGAAGAGACTCAATATGGAACGTCTGCAGAATAGGTCTTGATCTGCTTAGATGGAGACTCAGTCCATTTGAGGAAATGACCTTGCCTGGCCTACATTCTCTCAGGTGAGCCCATCACGTCTCTTCTTTCGAGCTGCCCTCCTATCTGTCCCCAGGACATCATTCCTGATTTTTCCCATTTGTCTCCTTTCTGAGAAATTAGATGAACCTTTGAACACAGCTGCAAAAGTAGATACATGATATTTTTTCACATTTCAGAGATGCCATAGAGAGGAAGGAGCCATATAGAGCAGCCTGAGAACCAAGCCGGAAGGAAAGGAGAATACACAGGGGAGAAGAGGTGGGGAGACAGGTGCCCGTCAGCTCGGTGGGGGCAGGAACCACATCTCTTACATCCATCCCATCCCCGCAGTCCCTAGAGCAGGGTCCCACAGATCCCTATTGTAGGAATAACAAAGTTGACAAGAATAAGGAACTGTCAGAGACTAGTGAAGGCCACTTCAGTAACCCAACTTATTTTTCAGTAGTTATAAACACTGTACCTGAGACCACTTCCTTGTTCTTGAAAAGGATCTAAGACATGACTTTGAAAACAAGGATAAGTCTACTGGGACCTGGGTCAAAGGCCATTGGCCCTGGGCATGGTAGGGAGAAAGAACCGGAAAGTCACAATTCCAGTCATATCTTTGTCCACTGGGTGTATGTTTTCCAATAAATCCTCACTTCCAGGGAGGTCTCATCATGGGGACAGAACTTTAAATGTAGTTTTCATTTCTTTGAGGTTCATCTATATAAAACATACATAATATCTTCTCTTGCCTGTATTTTATTACCTTTCATTTGTTGTTTAGATTTTTGAGGCACAGGAGCTGTATAAACTGGTCTCAGCTGGATACAAAGAGAAGCTTTCTGAAGCAGATATGCCCCCTAATGAATGAATCCGTAAACTCAGTCTACCCTACCGAGTGTGTCCTGTAGATCGAAGAAGGGTTTTACTTCAATGATTATCTCATGTTTTTCTTTGCTCAGATGTCCTCTGTGAGATACTTCAGTATAAAAGTAAGAGACAAAATATACTTTCACAAAACAAGGAACTCTGATTTTGCCATCACTGAATGTCACATCGACAATTAAATTCCTGGACAGACCTCAGTGCCTTATGTCATGGTAATGAAAAAGAAAAACATACAAAACATTAGAGAATTCCATTATCCAATACAATAACTTGAAATTAACCCTGCATTAGACACACATGGCTTTTTCTAGGGTCAAAGCTAAGTTCACATCCTTTCCCATGACTCACAATTACCAAACTAGCTTTCATCCTTTGCAAATCAGTTCAATAGCTCGGGTCCCCGATGGTTAAGGGGTAGCTCTGTGTTAACTGGTGACTTGGTGTCCGAAAGCCGGACTATGACTCAGGAAGTGTACAGAGGAGCCTTCCTTTTAATGACTGCAATTAGATTATCACATTCTTTCACTTGCAACTTTACACCAGCCACTAAATCTGCATTTTCCCATTCCCATGGTTTGCGCTGAGCTTTGTCTTTGGCTTCTCTTCTTTTTTTTCTTTTTTTATCAATTTAACTTATGGGTGTTGAGCGTCTATCATGTATCAGGCATTGTGTTGAGTGCTGGAGCAATGTGTTGGAAAGACAGGTGCAGTCCTAAGCCTTTTGGAGTTTATATTTTAGAGAATAAAGGAGAGACAAACACTAAAATAGGAGCAGGGAAGTGGTGGTAGAACAGGAAAAAGACATATACAAATAATTATGTAATTGGTGACAATAACTTTGAATCAACCCCAGTTATATCTTGTCTTAAGCTTTCTTTTTTTTCAATTTAGGTTTTACTTGGTGACCATTATGCACCCAACATTTACAAATGGTAGTTTAGTAAATCAACCCCACATCCCTGGGAAGTGACTCTCATTCCCACTTTATTGATGAGAAGAATGACTATGTTTCAGAATAGAATGAAATTACAACAACAATAGCAGTAACAATATAAATAGAATCTAAGATATACTGAGCCTGTAAGATATGCTAAGCATTTACTCCCACAATCTCATTCAACTCCACGAAAATCTTACGAGGAGATACTATTATTATCCCCCTTTTACAGTTGAGTTATAGAAATTCTGGGAGTTTAGCAACTCTCCTGAGGTCACAAAACTATCAGTTAGGACAGCCAGAATATAAACCCAAGTTAAACTATCCCAAGAGTGTCTTTTCTTAAGCACAGATAAAAAACACTGAGGACTAGGAAGGTTAGATCTTGCTCTATGATCTAGGAGCAGAAAAAGATCTGAACCTTAACTCATCTGAACCCAAAGTCCCTATTCTTCCCTTATCCATGAAAAATTAATCTCTAGGTTCTAAAGTCTCCCCTGAAGATATCCCTATTTTGATCATTCATACCCTGAGTATCTTCAGTATGGAGCGTTGTATCTCAGACAAAGATAAAAAGGCATGGTTGTCACCTGCCTCAGTCTTCTCACCTAAAGGACAGCTTTTTCTCTCACCTTTGCCAGACTCTTTCTCCTTGCCTCTGAGGCCTTTCCTCCTCTGTGCAGATGTCTTCCATGGCTGGGCACTCCCTACTCCACACCCCTGAGGTCACTTCAATCCCCGAGGTAATGTGCTCACCTGTACTCGTATGTGCTGCCCTGGTGACATCCCTCATATTCATGTGTGTGCACCCCCCCACACACACAAAAGAAGCCAGAGCAAACTGTCACAGCTGAAAACAGAAGAAAACAGAGAGATGAGCCAAGAAAGAGAAACTGGTAGGTGGCAGAAAGGGGGACAAGGACATATCACAGAGATACAGGACACTGTTGGAAGTCATCAGATCCAAGGGATGAGAGCTTTCCAGAAACAAGACAATGAGGGATGTTTTCCTTTTACTGTGCTTGGTGGCGTTACAATCATCTTAGGAACTTCTGCTTTTGAATTCATTCATAGTCCTATAAGGTTCTCCTACTTCACAGAAGAGGAAATACATAGGTGTTAAGCAGCTTTTCCAAAGTCACACCTAGTAAGTGAAGGAACCAGGATTTAAATCTGTATTGCTCCATTCAAAAAAAAATTAATGATTGTTTTCTAAAAAAATGTAAAAAGCTTTTGTAGAGCAAAGGAATCCATCAACAAAAAAGGTAAACTACTGAATGGAAGATGATATTTGTAAATAATATATCTGATAAGGGGTTAATATATGATATAAAATAAAGAGCTCATGTAATTCAACAAAAAAATCTGATTATAAAAGACTCTAAACAAACATTTCTCCAAAGAAGACATACAAATAGCCAACAAACATATGAAAAGATGTTCAACATCACTAATCAACAGGGAAATGCATATCAAAACCACAGTGAGATATTACCTCACACTTGTCAGAATGGCTATTATCAAAAAAGACAAAAAATAATGATCGTTGGCAAGTATGTGGAGAATAGAGAACCCTCATACACTGTTACTGAGATTGTATGTTGGTGCAGCCACTATGGAAAACCTTATGGAGTTTCCTCAAAAAATTAAGTATACAGCTGCCACATAATCCAGAAATTCCATTTCTGGGTACCTCTCTGAAGAAAATAAAAACACTTAATTGAAATTATATATGTACCTCGATGTTCACTGAAGCATTGTTTACAACAGCCCAAGTATGGAAAGACAGTGGGTGTCTCCTGATAGGTGAATAGATAACAAAGAAGTGGTGTATGTCAATGGAATATTGCTCAGTAATAGAAAAAAAATCAAATCTTCCTTTTTGCAACAACATGGATGGACCTTGAGAGTATTATACTAAGTAAAATACAGTAAGTCTAACAGAGAAAGACAAATACCATAAGATATCAGTTATATGTAGAATCTAAAAATAAAACCAAACAAAACAGAAGGTACTGATAGAGAACAAACAGATGGTTGCCAGAGAAAGGGATGTGGTGGGACGGGCAGGTAAAGAGAATCAATTAAGAGGTACAAACTTCTAGTTAGAAAATAAGTCACAGGGTTGTAATGTACACCATAGGGAGTATAGTTAATAATATTATAATAACTTTGTACAGTGACAGGTGGTTATTAGACATCACTTTGTAAGGAATATAAATGTCAGATCACTATGTTGTATATCTGAAACTAATATGTTAACTAGACACAAATGAATATTTTCTACACCAGTATTCTCCACTGTGGCACATATGACAGAAGGTCCAGTGAGATTGAGGACTAAGGATCTCTAAGACAAAGCTGATCCTCTAAGTTATTATCCATTCCAGGATACCTTGGAGATCAAAAGCAAGTGCTCTTCATAATTATGGGAATAGGTGTAAAACAGGATGTACAGTCACTCTACTAAGAAAACGCTTGTGACCTTCTAAAAATATTCTTAGTAGAACAATTAGGTGGAAAGCAGAGAGCAGTAGGATAAAGAAGTAAGAGGTGATACAGAATAGTAAATAGAGTAGAAATAAACTTGGCCCTTAGAAAGTGAGATTTTAATTCTCTAAAATATTTTAACATCATCTTAGTCAACTAAGAGGTTAAGTTTGGAAATGCTGTTCTACCAAATCAAATGGTGACTATGCAACCACCACATAATTATTCTTGATTCCTTGTAAACTTCCAATAAAGGTATTTGTGCCTAGGATTCAACCTACTTCCCCCACCTCTTCAGGACTTTATGAGGCTGAGAATCTAAGAAAAATCTAAACTGCATTCTGGGATGCTTGCAAACCCTGAAGAAGCATAAAATATAAAAATATAGTGAGTGATCTATAATTATAGTATTAAAACTCTTCCTGGCTGACCCAGGATTCTTTATGGGCTGCTAAATTAAACACTAGCCCAGTTCGCTGGAGGCCATTTTTCATCTTATCAAGATGAACCTAAAATTATGAAAGCATATCCAGCAATAGAGACTTTTGCCCTGTGACACATGGGGTAAACCTAAGTGTCCTCTCTACTAGTCCAACCTGCCCTTCTCAAAGAGGTCAGTGCTGACATTCAGCATTTTATTTAACTTAGTCCTTGTACAACCTCCTAGGATAGGTACTAGTCTTATCTGTATTTCACAAATACAATAATTGCGGTTCAGAGTAGTTTAGGCTATTTGCCCAAGATCACAAAGCTGGTAAATTATTCTGTAAGTTCCACCACTATTCTATAAATGTTAGGAATTTTGTTTATTTATTTTTTCTTAAGTGAGAAGTGGGGAGGCAGAGTGATAGACTACCACATGTGCCCCAACCGGGATCCACCTTGAGAACCCCCTCCAGGTGATGCTCTATCCATCTGGAGCCATTGCTCTGTTGCTCAGAAACTGAGCTATTTTAGAGCCTGAGGTGATGCCATGGAGCCATCCTCAGAATCTGGGGCCAACTTGCCCAACCGAGCCATGGCTGTGGAAGGGGAAGAGAGAGAGAAAGAGAGAGAGACAAAAGGATGGGAAGGCGTGGAGAAGCAGATAGTCACTTCTCCTGCGTGCCCTGACTGGAAAGTAAAACTGGGAGATGCACACGCTAGGCCGACACTCCACCACTAAGCAAACCAGCCAGGGCCACATTAATTTTATTAATAAATGATTGTTTGTCTTCTATATGTCAGACCCTATTCTAATTTAGATTTCTTATCTCGGTAGCCAAGGGGGCATTCTTATTATTAGGGAGACTTGGAAAAATTGCTTGGTTATAAAATGGGATGGTTGGTTAAGATTCAAAAGGAAAATAAATGCCGAAATGTTTTAGGATAGGAAGTTCTAGTTGGAGCAACGAATGAAAGATTTTAAATATGCTAGTGAGACTTGAACTGGAGTCAACAGGAAGGATTTGGAAAGATAAGGAGTTGGAGGAGGGTGTCTCCCAGGAGGAGGATTAGAGGCAAGGAATAAACCTACTTGCAAGACAGGCTCTGGGGAATGGTAGGGCTGAATAAGAATCACCATCTGTTGGAAAGACTGCTGCTTTCAGAAGAGAGCAAATCAGTAGGACACTGAATTTCATCTGCTGTCCTGACCTCATTTCTCTGCTCTCTAAAATAAGGATAGGCTAGTCACACAGGATCCTCCCAACTCCAAAGCACACTTGTTTAGAGAACAGCACTGCAGTCAGAACACAGGACTCCCCAGCTTGAAAAGAATCCCTCTGCTCTGTGACAAGATACAGTATGGCCAATGGATCTTCCAGCTACTGTGATCTGAATGACCAGGTCTTAGTGGTGGCCGCTTACCACTTCAGTTGTTACTGTGGCTGTTTATTGATAATCACCCACTCCACTCACATTTGGAAAAGATTCATTCAGCAGCATGTGTAACAGGCCTTGGGGATTAGGAGGTAGCCCCTCAAGAAGTTTGCAGTTTTAAGAGGTCATAACCTGGAGTCCAGGGACCAAATTCAGGTCATAGATTTTCTTATTACATGACCCTGTTTTTTTAAATGTTGATCAGTTACCTACAACTTTTTAATCATCTGTAAGTGAATAATTATCTACGATAATTTATTTTATTTATAATTTTCAATTATATTTATTGAGGTGACAGTGGATGGTAAATTTATATAGGTTTCAAGTATCCAATTCTGTAACACATCATCTGTATATTGATTTGTGTGTTTACCAACATTTAAGTTTCACAGTTCCTCATAAAAAAAATCCTGTCACTCTAGGTGGAGAAGCAGGAATTAAGGGTTGGGGGTAAGGAATTCTCTGGCACGTTTCATGGATGGGAAGTTTTACAAGAGGAGGAAATGACTTCCTGGAAATAAGTAACTGTGTGTTGAAAGAATACACCCCTCTATCTAAATCCTTTTGTGAAAACTCATATCAATGGCTAAAAACTTCACACCAATAATAAAGAAAAATAAAATTAAGTAAATAAAAATCTATCCCCATAGAGTTACTCTAACTTTAGTCTAGTGTTCACTTTTTCCATCCAAAATTTTGTATCATTTATATAAAAGAGAAAGATTTATCACCTTTTTATCACCCCACCTTCCCTCTGTACTCTTGCCAATTACTTTCTTATTTTGGTTCTAGAATGTCGTGGGGCTGAGTTGTCTAGTTTACTTGTCTGGAACTTAAGTGCCAAGCCAAGGCAGGCCCAAGCATGGCATTTCAGGCATAAGGCACCTCAAAACTTTGGTTCTTGAGCTTGGTCAGTGCAATCAAACTTAGCTTTTAAGAGTGCCTTGGGAAAGTGACAGGTATATGGCCTGGTGAACAAACATTGGCATTGCCATTACACTTGAGTTATGGTCTGTTTAAACTACAGATTGGCTGCAGTCATGGCATATAGTTCCTAAGAAAGAAAGCAACATTATATCTTAAATGAGATAACATCTCAGTTCTAAAGTAGAGGCCCATAGACTTTAGACTTTTAGGGAGTAGGAGGGGTAACAGATGGATGATAAGATTGTTATATAGCTGATCGTTCAAGGAGAAAACTTTTTTTTAAGCCCACTCTTAAGGAACATATTAGAAATACAAGCAATTGTGAACCAAAGGCATCAAACGACTGATCTCTAGTGAATCCAGCATATACCTGCGAGTTTGAAGTATCATTTCCACTCTTCCTTGGCCAGGTTACAACTCTAATTGAGAACCAGCTCTGAACCTTCCTTCCACCTAGACAGCCAAATGGAATCAAGGATTCTTTTATGGAGGAAGGAAAGATTGATTAAATTATGTTTAAGTATTTACATAAGATTGATTTCATACTATTAGTATAACCAATGTTGCTTCCACTATGCATCAGATTCTCAGTGATAACTATGCTCAATCTGAAGTGCATAAATACAGATTTCTCCCTGTGCTTCTAGAGTTCTAGAACATTCTTTAGGGTGATTTTTGTACTTGCCACATTAACAATTTATTTTAACTTCTTTTTGAGAATTGTCTTTCAATCATTTTTAATTTTTTTTAAATTACAATTGCAATCTTGTTTTAAATTTCAAAATATCTACAAGGTAGAAGTTGAAGAAAAACAGATTAAATATATCATTTCATAGTATGACTAACATGCTATTTAAAAATCAGTTTATCCCGTGATTCCTGATTTTTGAATTTCTAACTTGCTCTACTTTCTTGGTCTGCAGGTGACAGAAAGGGTCAGCCTTGCTTTGGTGAATGACCGAAGGTTAAGTTTTGGTATATTCATATTTTAAAGTATTTCAAATTAAAAATGCAGCTTAAGCTTTAATAAATATAGTAAATAAATAAATATATATAATGGAAGTGTACCGTATACTCATTGTAGAAAATAATATAGTATCAATACAGAACAATGGCTAAAAAAAAAAAAATACCAAAGAAAAATTCAGCTTGCAAAAATACGTATATTATGATCCAATTTCTCCCTTTGTGTGTGTGTGTGTGTGTGTGTGTGTGATTTACATATAACTCACATGCAGTATATTTATCCATAATCTGAGATAATCAGGAAAGATATGTGTAAATTATGTGACAGCTATAGTAAAGGTTTTCACATTACACTTTGTATATCGTTTGTTTTACTTTATATCCTGTATATTGTTTCTTATTTTATTTTTAAATTATTGTACGTCAAAATATATATTTTGAGGAGACAGTTCTCTGAATTTTAACACACAAATTCCTGTAACACTCATTACAAAATTATGTAATAAAAAGTATTTACCAAAAAAAAAAATGTTTTATAATGGAAGACGTTACAATAAATCCAGGTGAAGGGCTGGGATTCTCTGGACCTCTGCTGGGGGACGGAAGCTCCTGTCCCTAAGGCTTCTCAGGAGGCCACCACCCAGGGCAGCCACCCCCCACTTCTAGCCCCCAGGCCTGGAAACAGCCCACCTGACACACAGAGACAGCTGACGAAAGAGGGAAGGACATGACTGGGTGGGCACACAGCTTCCGTCTTTTTACTCACCGATCCTAAGTCTATTCTCATGACCATAAAATCTCCTGCAATCCTATGGTTGCAGGTGGAATTCGACCACGTTAGACCCTGATTGCTTTGCCCTCGCCAGGGAGAGAACCCTGCTTCCGGTGGGAGGAAAGCCCTGAGTTTTCAGCTTCACCAGCCGTGCTCCTTTAGGGCAGCAGCACTATTTTTGGATTATTTTCCAACGATTAAAATAATAAGATCAAAGTTGCACGAGAGATTTTAAGCAGGTTTGAACGTTCTTTTTAGAGTCTGAAAACAAGAACAGTAACTGCAGCCAAAAGGAAGGTACAGGAGAGGAAGTGGAGAAGACGGAAGATCCCAGGATGCTGGCTTGTGTCTGTCGTCGCCCAGAACCTATAAAACAAAGGGGAGGTGGCAGTGATGTCTGGACATTGGTTTGGTTTCTCTAATGAGGCGCCAAGAAACTTCAGGTGGCCCTGTTGATGCAGTTCCTCCCTGACGCTGTCGCTACAGGGGAGACCCGAATCGCTGGGTCACTAACACCTCTGAGGGGCCCAGACCGGGGCCAGGATGCACAGTCACATCTTTATTGAAAAGTCACTGCAGGAGACACACCAAACAACATCCTGGCACTGGAATGACAGACATCAAAGGGTCAGCTCCCTGACCTCATTCTGCTACCATCAGTGAGCGTGATCAGCGGGAAGAGGACGCCCACCAGCCGCTTCAGAAGGGCCCAAAATTGGCTCCTCTTTACTCCTCCGTCCTCGCAGGCTTTCATCGCCACTCAGAAGGCCCTGTTAGACCCAATTAGGGACAACCCTTAAGAGGAACATGCATCCTCCCAGAATGAAGCGGAGAGTGGCATCCCAATGCAAACAAAGACGTTCTTTCCTTTTTCCAGGAGTCTCTATCGATTGTGCTCTGCTCCTTTGGTTCCTGCCAGACATTTGAATTTCTCCAAGAGTTTGAATTGCCTGCCTTGCTCTGCCATTGGGAACGAATAGCCACAGGACTCCTGCCTGTATGATTGGGGCCTTGGATTGTCTACACTGCAGAGAGAGAGAGAGAGAGAGAGATTCCCAATCATGACTCATGTCTTTGATCTAAGCTCCAGCAAGCACCTTCCTGATCCTTTGAGCCCTGCTCCAGATTTCTGGACCCCCTCCCTCATCTTGCACTTAGGACTTTTACACATATCCCAGCGTAACAGAGATCAAGGTTTGGTCCCCTAGCTTTTGTTCGGAAGGTCATAGCAGCCCTGTGTGGTCTCTGTAGCTGTCAAGAGTTCCAATCCCTCCTATCTCCTACCTGTGGAAAGACCGACCACTACATAGGACTCTACTTCTGTGTTCCTAAAGGCCTCACAGAACACAGGAAAATGAAGGCACTCTCTTAGGTATGATGTCTGCAGGCTCAAATGTCCATTTTGCCTTGTATGCAAAGTTACATGTTGCCAACTTTGCTATCTGCATGCTAGTGGAGCAGTCCACAGATGTGGCTCTGTTGCACTGACCATGTACCACTCCCAGTGGAAAAATTTAAGGGCCCAGGCTGAAAGAGCTTTCTAGGTGGTGGTCCAGCACATGAGAGCTGCTCTTATCCTCATGTGACCTAGCACTTTTAATTGACTTACTGGATCCCCTAAATTACAGAAATGAGAATTATGTAGAGAACCATGCCTTCTCATCTACCACAACTCTTCTTCCTCGTACCTTTCCTTCAACCTCTTTCTCAAAGAAAAATAAATAAATAACCCCTTGATCACTGTGTTCTGTACTGGGACCAAAGTAAGATTCAAGCATTATAAATTTCTAGTTTTTGAAACTATAATATATAAAGGATGATGAAGAAGAAGGTTAATAGAATTTTTATCCAATTAACTACCAAAAACTCCAGCATACCCAAGATGAACTTTCCTCAGTATTCATACACAAAGAACAGTTGTAAATAGAAACCAAGAGAGGTTCAGCAATTAGAGAGGACACATGGGTTATGTGATTAACAGAGCTAATTACATTATCCATAGATGCTGCTCCTATGTTACCAGAAAAATAGGAGGAATGTGTGTGCAGGGCATTGCTGAACCAGGACCAACAAAATGAATATTCATCGGAGCTGAAGAGAAAGCCCAGGTCACTCACAGCAGGGTTGAACTCTTGGGGGACCTTTGTTATTGGTTTCTGAGAGTTATTCTGGTTACACCTCCAGAAGCATTTTTTTTTCTTTCAAAATTCACCATGTGTTCTGCTTTTATAATGATCACAGCTCCACAAGTAAAGATCAGCTACCTCCATGCACCCCCTCCTTCCTCTCTGTCTCTCTCTTCCCCTCCCGCAGCCAAGGCTCTATTGGAGCAAAGATGACCCGGGCGCTGGGGATGGCTCCTTGGCCTCTGCCCCAGGCACTAGAGTGGCTCTGGTCACAGCAGAGCGACGCCCCGGAGGGGCAGAGCATCGCCCCCTGGTGGGCAGAGCGTCGCCCCTGGTGGGCGTGCCAGGTGTATCCCGGTCGGGCGCATGCGGGAGTCTGTCTGACTGTCTCTCCCCATTTCCAGCTTCAGAAAAATACAAAAAAAAAAAAATACAAAAAAAAAATTCCAGAGTAAGAAAGTTGCAATGTGATAGCCACTCATAATAATATTATAAGACTGGCTGGACTGCTTCCATCATTCTCGAAGGAACTGAGGCTCGGAGATAGTAAATGTCTTAACCTAAGTCATGAACCATTAGCATCAGAACCTGAGCCAGCCAATACCTTGTTAGCTTTCATCCCAATACTCCCATCTGCCATTCTTTAAGCAAAAGACTACATGTCCAAAGCCAAGGTGTCCACAAAATCAAACCTAACAAAAATTAAGAGAAGTGGCCCTGACTTAATGTTGAAGGACAGACACAGAGGCCTGGTGGCACGTTCTATTAGTACCTTGGACTCCATGTCTGATTTTTTCCTCCAGAATCATGATCTCATGTTTTATCCAATACCATAAATTCTCAAAAAGAGACATTGCCGAGGCCATATCCTAATCTTAAGTCCTTGGTGGATCCCCTGAGTTTAATCACTCTATGAAGTAACTGCTGTTGGCCTGGTTGGGTCTGAGGCAGGCTGGGGGCTAACACAGGAGGCAGAGGGCCTGATTCTACTCCAAATTATAAAAGAGTACATTCCAAAAAGTGGAAAATGATCCTGGTGTAAGAGACATTCCTGCTTACGTTTGGTTCCAGCTGGAGAGAAGGCTTCTGCACTCATAGCTCAGTGGACTCTAGAGGCAGATGTGTGATATTTTATTACTATAAAAAAAGAAATAGCACTGTGAGGGGTGCTCCCGATCTCTCCTCTTGAAATTTCAACAAATCTAACAACTAAACACAGAAAAAAACCTCAGGAGCACCTGAAATATACACACACCAGACAAAGGTATGATTGGGCAAAAACGTGGCTGAATATACAATCCACTCAGAAGGAAATAAGATGGAGAACAGGGTATTTCGCTTTCCTCACTGATCTGAGGAAGGGGCACTTTAGTCTGGAGCCTAGTGAAGCAGAGGATCTGAGGCAGAGGGAAGGAGCTGAGTTAGGGTAGATCCTCAAGCAGAAGAGAGAATATACCAGCTCTCCCTGGGATCGTGGAAGCAGGGTGTGCGTGCCCAGGTGGCAAGTTCCACCTAAGGTAACCGGTGCAAGGTGCCCATATGAGCCGGTGCCAGTGCCAGCAGCTTTGTGCATTCTGGGGTCTTCAATAACCAGGGGGGGTATGAGTGGCTTCACCCAGCACTACTAGTGTGGGTGCATGCTCTGGCTGGAGGGCTTAGCCTGAGGTTATCAGCCATACGCATCTGCATGGGCTGTTGCCAGCATCTTTGTGCATTTCTGGCTCCACGACGGCCAGCTGGGGCACACACATGGGGCTGGGACTGCTTGGGCAAGGCAGGGCTTGGAGGTCCACTGGCCAATGCAGGATTTTGAGTACATTCCCAGCTCTGACTGAGACCAGAGGCGTGGTGCGCCTGAGTGGGCAGGTGCAGGCCTCTATGTGCATTGCTGCAGTCGTGGGGGCCAGGCGCACATGTGACTTACTGTGGGCTACCAAAGAATGCACAAGGGAGAAGCCTGTGGAGATTAGACCTATGCTCGCTGAGGACTACTAGACATGCCTGGGCCCCTTAGAAAGGTGATTGATCTGCAATCAGCTCCCAGCCCTGCCTTCTCTCACTGTCAGCTCTGGTTGGCACAGCCTTACCCAGAATTGTGCTTTGAGTGGTACTGGAGGAAGGACCTGGCTGCTCTTGGAGCCTCCTGCTCTGCAAATGGTGGCTGAGGCAACCTCACAGCTAAGTACTCAGGCTGCTAGCTCAGGTGGAAGAGACGTGGGGAGAGGTACCTGGAAGGCTGAGCCTCCCATTGTCAGAGCCTCCAAGCTCTAACAAGCCATGCATACAAATCGGACTGAGGCCCAGCCTACATCATTGTCACAGTGACAAACCGACAAACCTCTGCCCAAGAACACCACAGGGGCAAAACCTGTAGTATAGCTCCACCTTCCAAAAAAAGGAAGAGATTACCTCTCAAAACCAGGAAAAAATTACTTTTTCATAATCTTTTTTTCATTTTGCTCATTTTATCTTCTTTCCTTTTTATTCTTTCCTTTTCCTTTTGAATTTCATTATCTCTAGTTGTTACAATTTTCATTATTATTTTTAATGAGGGTTTCATTTCAGAAACCTTGACCATTTTTTCTTTTTTTCTCTTTTTCTTTTACTCTCATTCGATCATCATTTATCACCATATTATTATATTTTATTTTGGATTCATATTTTTCATTGTGGCATTTTGCGTGTTTTTTTTGTTTGTTTTTTGTATTTTTCTGAAGCTGGAAACGGGGAGGCAGTCAGACAGACTCCCGCATGCGCCCGACCGGGATCCACCCGGCACGCCCACCAGGGGACGATGCTCTGCCCATTCGGGGCATCGCTCTGTCATGACCAGAGCCACTCTAGCGCCTGGGGCAGAGGCCAAGGAGCCATCCCCAGCACTTGGGCCATCTTTTGCTCCAATGGAGCCTCAGCTGTGGGAGGGGAAGAGAGAGACAGAGAGGAAGGAGAGGGGGAGGTGTGGAGAAGCAGATGGGTGCCTCTCCTGTGTGCCCTGGCTGGGAATCGAACCTGGGACTTCCACATGCCAGGCCAACGCTCTACCACTGAGCCAACCAGCCAGGGCCTTTTGCGTGGTTTTTACTTCATTTTTTTTTATCTCTTTTGTCATTTTTCCTCAGTTCCTGCTCCATATTCTCTATAGTTTTTGTTCCACTTATCATTATATAATTTTCATTTTTTCACTGTATCTTTTCAATTTTTATTTTATTTTTAATTATTTATTATTAGTGTTATTAACAATGCCACTCTCAAATGCCATTAAGAAAAAAGAAATCAAATATCATGGATACAAAAGACAGAAATGTAGCTCAGAGAGGCTATGAAAAATCTCTAGAAAAAATTTCAATTACATGGAAAACTTGGAGTTAAATGTACAGAGAATTAAAAATTGAAGTCCTAAAAATACTCAGGGAAATACAAGAAAGAGCAGAAAGGCAATTTAGAGAGCTCAAAAAACAATTTAATGAACCAAGAGAATACTTCACTAAGAAAATTGAAACTATGAAAGGGAACCAAACAGAGATGAAAAACTTAATACATGAACTGAAAAATGAGGTAACAAGCTTAAGTAATAGAACAGACCAGATAGAGGAGAGAATCAGTGACATAAAAGACAGGCAACTGGAGACACTACAGAGAGAAGAGGAGAGAGACTCATGAATTAAAAAGAATGAGTAAGCCCTATAGGAATTGTCAGACTTCATCAGAAAGAGCAACATAAGAATAATGGGTATATCAGAAGGAGAAGAGAGAGAAAAAGGAATGGAGAACATATTAAAACAAATAATCACTGAGAAATTCCCAAGCCTGTGGAAAGAATTAGAGCCTCAAATCCAAGAAGCAAACAGAACACCGAATTACCTTAACCCAAACAGATATACTCCAAGGCACATTGTAATGAAATTATCACAAATCAATGACAAAGAAAAAATCCTTAAGGCAGCCAGGGAAAAGAGGAATACAACATATAAAGGAAGGCCCATTAGGCAATCATCAGATTTCTCAGCAGAAACTCTACAAGCCGGAAGAGACTGGACCCCAATAATTAAAGTACTGAAAGAACAATGTGAACTGAGGAATGAAATTGAGACAGAGGAGGGATCAAAGGGACCAGAGGAAGGAAGGACAGAGGGAAGGGGGATGATAGGATGGGATAAACCTGAAAGGAAGGGGGGAGGGCGCTATGGGGAAGGGGACAAGGGAGATGTTGAGGGGAATATGGGGGAGGGGGGTGCATTTGGGGTGACACTAGGATCTATGTAAACACAATAAATTAAAATCAATTAAAAAGGAACTTCCAGACAAGAATACTATATCCATCAAAGCTATCCTTCAAATACAAATGGGAAATAAAAACATTCACAGATATAGAGAAGACGAGGGAAATTATCACCAGAATACCCCCACTTCAGAAAATACTAAAGGGGGCTATTCGATAAGATACAAAGAACGAAACAAAACAAAATCACAAATAAAAGCTTCAACAAATCACAATAAAAACAAGAATAACACTGGGGAACAATTTTTTTTTTCATTTTCTGTTGCATGAGGTTTTAGAACTTTTTAAAATATATTTCTGAATCACTGATTTCAAATCTAAAATCCGTTTTTTGGTGCATGCTCTAGTTTTTATGCAATTTTAATTTCTTTTTGTTACAGTTAATGGCATGCATTGGTTTTTAAATTGGAGTTAAAGGGCAATGACTCTTGGATTGAACATAACCACAAGGCAATTAATGTTTTACAAACATCACTTTTACATAATTGTAGTTGTTTTTATTTTTTTTTCATTTTTTTTTTGTATTTTTCTGAAGCTGGAAACGGGGAGAGACAGTCAGACAGACTCCCGCATGCGCCCCACCGGGATCCACCCGGCATGCCCACCAGGGGCGACACTCTGCCCACCAGGGGGCGATGCTCTGCCCCTCCGGGGCGTCGCTCTGCCGCGACCAGAGCCACTCTAGCGCCTGGGGCAGAGGCCAAGGAGCCATCCCCAGCGCCCGGGCCATCCTTGCTCCAATGGAGCCTCGGCTGCAGGAGGGGAAGAGAGAGACAGAGAGGAAGGAAGGGGGGTGGAGAAGCAAATGGGCACTTCTCCTATGTGCCCTGGCCGGGAATCGAACCCAGGACTTCTGCATGCCAGGCCGATGCTCTACCGCTGAGCCAACCGGCCAGGGCCTGTAGTTGTTTTTAAATGTAAAAAATTATTATCTGATTAAAACACCCTCTTATTTTGTTTTAAGATTGAATCATGGCTTCTTTGAGTAGGGGTAAATGTAAGAATAGTCATGACACCTTCTGATATATATGTGGCTGTTATACACTTCAACATCAAAGGCACAATATTTCATCATTTGTGACACGTGCATATATTGCCTATTTTCAAGTTCCCTTTGGCGATCAAGACAAGAATTGGGCTCTTCCTATTGTTTGTCATAATTGTGAGAAAATGCTTCATGACTGGACAAAAGGAAAACACAAAGGAATACCTTTTGGTATTCCCATGGTTTGGTGTTAACCTATGGACCACAGCAGTGATGGTTATTTCTGTCTGATCCATACAAAGGACATTGGCAAGAAAAAAATGCTGTACGAACACATATCCTAATATTCCTTCAGTAATACGACCTATCCCACACTCTGAGACACTCCCGGTTCCAGTTTTAAATGGTTTTATTTCTTCTAAGGACAAAGAAAGTGAACATGGTGATCAAGTGTATTTTGATAAGATACATGAGAAAATGGTTGTAGAATCTGAAGGGTTTTATTCTGATGCCAAGCAGTCATTATCCCCTCAGCAGTTTAGCCAACTCGAATTGAATGACTTAGTAAGAGATTTGGGCCTATCAAAGAAAGCAGCTGAGTGGTGGTAAATTTCCTGCTAAACCAACAGAGAGGTTTCACAAAAAATCCTTGCTTTCTTTGTTTGTGGGACAGCCGAGCTCGGGAGAAACACTGGACACAAAAGGAGCGGCTGAAACTTGAAGCTCTGGAAGTAGGGATGCAAAATATTGTGAATGAACCTGTAGTTAATTAAGACAGGATCATTTTCCCCCCACTTTGCATCAAACTTGGCTTAATGAAGAAGTTTCTTCAGGCTCTGAATAGAGAAAGTGAATGCTTTCAACATATTATTTCTGCTTTTCCTGCCTTGTCTTTTGAGAAGATAAAAGCAGGTGTATTCGATGGACCTCAAATTCAAACCCTCATATGTGATGAAGAATTTGCCAAGAAGATGAATAAGGAGAAGAAAGTAGCATGGCAGTATTTTGTGACAGTTACAAAGAACTTCCTTGGCAACAAAAAAGCAGAAAACTATGAACTTCTGGTTCAAAGGATGCTGTAGGCTTTCTGTGACATTGGATGTAACACAAGTGTTAAGATTCACTTTCTCAGTCAAAAAACTACTGGACCTGATAAATGAATTCAGCAAGGTGGCAGGATATAAAATTAATACTCAGAAATCAGAGGCATTTTTTATACACTAACAATGAACTGTCTGAAAGAGAAATTAAGGAAGCAATCCCCTTCACCATTGCAACCAAAAAAATAAAGTACCTAGGAATAAATTTAACCAGAGAGATTAAAGACTTGTACTCGGAAAATTGTAAAATTTATAAAAGAAATCATGGAAGATAAAAACAAGTGGAAGCATATACCGTGCTCATGGTTAGGAAGAATAAACATCATTAAAATGTCTATATTATCCAAAGCAATTTATAAATTCAATGCAATACTGATTAAAATACCAATGACTTATTTCAAAGATATAGAACACATATTCCAAAAATTTATATGGAACCAAAAGAGAACACAAATAGCCTCAGAAATCTTGAAAAGGAAGAATAAAGTGGGAGGTATCACACTTCTGGATATCAAGTTATACTATAAGGCCATTGTATTCAAAACAGCCTGGTACTGGCATAAGAACAGGCATATAGATCAATGGAACAGAACATAGAACCTAAAAATAAACCCACACCTTTATGGACAAAATTAGACAGCTACCTGCAAAAAAATGAAACTAGATCACCAACTTACACCATTCACAAAAATAAACTCAAAATGGATAAAAGACTTAAATGTAAGCCATAAAAACATAAGCATCTTAGAAGAAAACATAGACAGTAAGCTCTCTGACATCTCTCACAGCAATATATTTGCCAATTTATCTCCACAGGCAAGTGAAATAAAAGACAGGATAAACAAATGGGACTATATCAAACTAAAAAACTTCTGCACAGCTAAAGACAATAAGAACAGAATAAAAAGAAAAACTACACAATGGGAGACAAAGAGTAGCAAAATGGATCAAAAAAGAAAATCCAACTGTATGCTGCCTTCAAGAAACACATCTAAGCTACAAGAATAAAAACAAATTCAAAGTGAAAGGTTGGGAAACGATTCTCCAAGCAAATAACATCCAGAAAAAAAGCAGCCTGTAGCCATACTCATATGTAACAATGCTGACTACAAGACAGCAAAAGTAGTCAGAGACAAAGATGGTCATTTCATAATAATAAGGGGGACATTGAATCAAGAAGACAAAACACTTCTCAATATATATGCACCAAACCAAAAAGCACCGAAGTATATGACATCTACTAACTGATCTAAAAATAAAAACTGACAAAAATACAATCATACTTGGAGACCTCAATAAACCACTGATGGCTTTAGATCATTCATCCAAACAGAAAATCAATAAAGAAATATTGGCCTTAAACGAAACACTAGAACAATTGGATATGATAGACATCTACAGGACATGTCATCCCAAAATGTCAGAGTATATACTTTTCTCCAGTGTACATGGAACACTCTTAAGTATTGACCATATGTTGGGTCACAAAACTAACATCAACAAATTCAGAAAGATTGAAATTATACAAAACATATTCTCTGACCATAAATATTTGAAACTAGAATTCAACTGCAAAAAAAGAAATAAACCCATAAAAATGTGATAATTAAACAACATATTATAAAAAAAATAGTGGGTCAAAGAAGAAATAAAAGCAGAGATCAAAAGATATATACAGACAAACGAAAATGACAACACAACATAACAGAATCTGAGATGCAGCAAAAGCAGTAATATGAGGAAAGTTCCTATCATTACAGGCTTATATGAACAAACAAGAGAGAGCCCAAGTAAACAGCTTAACATCACATCTTAAGCAACTAGAAAAAAAAGAACAAAGGCAGCCCAAAACCAGCAGAAGAAAAAAAATAATAAAAATCAGGACAGAAATAAATGAAATAAATGACAGAAAAACCATTGAAAAAAATCAATAAAACAAGAAGCTGGTTCTTTGAAAAGATCAACAAAATTGACAAACCCTTGGCAAGACTCATCAAGGATAAAAGAGAAAGGGCTCATAGAAACAAAATCCACAATGAAAAATGAGAAATTACCACAGATATTAAAGATATACAAAGAATAATTATAGAATACTATGAAAAATTATATGCCACCAAATTTAACAATCTAGAAGAAATGGATAAATTCCTAGAACAATACAATCTTCCTAGACTTAGCCACAAAGAAGTAGAGAGCCTAAACAGACCTATAACAGGAAGAAAATAGAAACAACTATCAAAAGCCTCCCAAAAAATAAAAGTCCAGGGCCAGACAGCTGTACTAGTGAATTCTATCAAACATTCAAAGATTTGGTTCCTATTCTACTCAAAGTCTTCCAAAAAACTGAAGAAGAAGCAAGACTTCCAAATACATATTATTAGGCCAACATAACCCACATACCAAAACCTGGCAAGGACAATACATAAAAGGAAAACTAAGGACCAATATCTCTAATGAATACAGATGCTAAAATCCTAAACAAAATACTAGCAAATTGAATTTAACAATACATTAAAAAAATGATTCAGCATGATCAAGTGGGATTCATCCCTGAATCACAAGGATGGTTCAATATACATAAAAAACGTAATACACCATATCAACAAAACAAAGAAGAAAAACCATATGGTCCTATCAGTAGATGCAGAAAAGGTATTTGATAAAATAGAACATCATTATATGTTTAAAACACTCAAAAAATGGGTATAGAAGGAAAATATCTCAACCTAATAGAGGCCATTTATGACAAACCATCAGCTAACATCATATTAAATGGCAAAAAACTGAAAACTTTTCCTCTAAAATCAGGATCAAAATTAGGTTGCCCACTGTCTTCACTCTTATTCAACATAGTGCTGGAAGTTCTAGCCAGAGCAATCAGATAAGAGAAAGAAATAAAAGGCATTCATATTGGGAAAGAAGAAGTAAAGGTTTTACTTTTTACAGATGATATGATCCTGTAAAGAGAAAGCCCTAAAAACTCCACAAAAAGGACTGCTAGAAATAATAAACCAATACAGTAAGGTCGCAGGGTACAAAATTAATATACAGAAGTTTATTGTCTTTCTATATGCCAACAATAAACTTCAGAAAATGAACTAAAAAAATAATCCCTTTTACAGTTGCAACAACAATAACAACATCAAAAATACCTAGGAATAAACATAATGTAAAGAATGTAAAGAACCTATATAATAAAAACTATAAAGCATTATTAAAGAAAATTGAAAAAGATACAATAAAATGGAAAAATACTCCTTGTTTTTGGATAGGAAGAATAAATACAGTTAAAATGACCATATTACCCAAAGCAATATACAAATTTAATGCAATTCCCATCAAAATTCCAATGTAATTTTTTAAAGAAATGGAACAAAAAAATCATCAGGTTTATATGGAACTATAAAAAACTCTGAAAAGCCAAAGTAATCTTAAGGAAAAAGAACAAAGCTGGGGGCATTAAAATACCTGACTTCAAATTATATTATAGAGCCATGGTAATCAAAACAGCATGGCATTGGCAGAAAAATAGACACTCAGAACAATGGAACAGAACAGAGAGCCCTGAAATAAAACCACATATATATGGTCAAATCATCTTTGATAAAGGAGCCAAAAACACACAATGGAGAAAAGAAAGTCTCTTCAATAAATGGTGCTGGGAAAACTGGAGAGTCATGTGCAAAAGAATGAAACTCAACTACAGTTTGTCTCCTTGTACCAAACCTAACCAGGTGTTGGTGCAGTGGATAGAGTGTCAGACTGGAATGCAGAGGATCCAGGTTCGAGACCCCAAGGTTGCCAGCTTGAGCACAGGCTCATCTGGCTTGAGCAAAAAGCTCACTAGCTTGGACCCAAGGTCTCTGGCTCAAGCAAGGGGTTACTCAGTCTGCTGAAGGCCTGCCATCAAGGCACATATGAGAAAGCAATCAATGAATAACTAAGGTGTCGCAACAAAAAACTCATGATTGATGCTTCTCATCTCTCTCCATTCCTGTCTATCTGTCCCTATCTATCCCTCTCTCTGACTCTTTCTCTGTCCCTGAAAAAAAAATTAATTCAAAATGGTTCAAAGACCTAAATATAAGATCTGAATCAATAAATTGCATAGAAGAAAACACAGGTACTAAATCATGGACTTTGGCCATAAAGAACATTTTATGAATTTGACTCCAAAGGCAAGGGAATTAAAGGCAAAGATAAATGAGTGGGACTACATCAGACTAAGAAGTTTTTGCAAAGCAAAAGATACTGACAACAAAACAGACAGCCAACTAAATGGGAGATGATATTTTCAAACAACAGCTCAGATAAAAGCCTAATATCCAAAATATACAAAGAACTCACAAAACTCAACAACAATCAATCCAATAAAAAATGGAAAGAGGACATAAACAAGCACTTCTCCCAAGAAGAAATACAAATGGCCAACAGATACGTGAAAAGATGTTCATCTTCACTAGCTATTAGAGAAATGCAAATCAAAATTACAATGAGATATCACCTCACACCTGTTAGATGAGCTATTATCAACAAGATAGGCAACAAGTGTTGGAGAGGCTGTGGAGAAAAAGGAATCCTCATTCACTCTTGGTGGGAATGTAAAGTAGTAAAACCATTATGGAAGAATGTATGGTGGTTCCTCAAAAAATTAAGAATAAAACTACCATATGACCCAGCAATTCCTCTACTGGGAATATACCACCATAACTCAAAAACATTGGTATGTAAAGACACATGCAGCCCCACATTCATTGCAGCATTATTCACAGTGGCCAAGACATGGAAACAACCAAAGAGCCCTTCAATAGATGATTGGATAGAGAAGAAGTGGTACATATACACTATGGAATACTACTCAGCCATAGAAATGATGACATAAGATCATTTATGACAACATGGATGGACCTTGATAACATACGAAGTGAAATAAATAAATCAGAAAAAATTAAGAACTGTATGATTCCATACATAGATGGGACACAAAATTGAGACTCATGAACATAGATAAAAGTATAGGGGTTATTAGGGGGAGGGGAAAGGAGGAAAGGGAGAGGATGGGAGGAGGGGAAAGGCATAGAGAAAACCAAATAAAAGGTGACAGAGGACAATTTGACTTTGGGTGATGGGTATACAACATAATCAAATGCCAAAATGATTAAAGATGTTTTCTCTGAATCTATGTACTCTAGTTGATCAATGTCACCCCATTAAAATTAATTGTCTAAATAAAATTTAATTTAAAAAAATCCACAGGACACAGTTACATATCAGGTTGGATGTATTCCATCATCATGGTCACTAGCATCATCATCACCATTGTCCTCATCACCATCACCATCATCACTGTCATCCTCATCACCATTGCCATCATCACCATTGTCTTCATCACCATCATCACCATTACTATCTCTTCCTCCTCTCCCCCTATCTCCTTTCTGTCCTCTCCTTGCATTTACTCTTGTCTTTCTTTTCCTTTGTGGAAGTCCATCCTCTGTATATACAGTATTTACAAAGTGTTTTCAAGTATTTTGCTTTGCCTCACAGATACACAGGGAAAATAAACCACTATGAAACAGATATGTCTAAATTCTCTAAAAGGAGACTTGGTAAAGAAAAAGCTGTCTTCTATACAACTCACAGTACATTCAAGCCCGTGGAAGATTTTACATTGGATAAACTAATTTCAGGAAAAGAAAATCATACCAATGAAGAATTTTTTATTATACTGTGTGCCATATACTCCGCTAAGTATTTTATTCATATCAATGCACACTTTTCTCAAAATCAATACTCTGAGGTAGGTAGGAATATGATGCTCACTTTACAGAGAAAGTAGCTGAGACACATCTAGGTTACATGCTTGTCCGAAGTTACATAGCTTTGAAACAGCTAAGACTTAATTCAAATTTTCTCACCTGAAGTACAAAACAAAACCACACTGAAAATTATATGGTTATCTGTCAAACAAGGAATAAATGTTCAAAAGAGGGCTATTTAATTTTTTTGAAATTACAGTGTTAATATGGAGTAGGGTTAGGACATAACCCTGTTCTCATGAATCTGGTTCTGTGCTTTTTTCTCAGCATAAAAAAAAATACACCCGACACTACGTCCAAGCTCTTCCCAAAGCCTGGTTCACACATTCAGCCCAGAGATGAGATGAGAGTCATATATTTGCCCCAAGGGCAAACAAGATACCTCCTACCCTGGAAACATTGCCTGAAAGTACTCTTTTGGAGAAAAAAAAAAGCTTATATAGAGATTCAACCAGTAAATATATAGTATGTACCTAACATGGGCCAGAAATCCCGTGTCAGCAGCTCTCATATCTTGTGACATCTTTGCAGAGCCTCTTGAGGAAGTAGATGGTAGATGCACTCATTTTTCTAGAGATTGGAAGAGGGTTCAAAGAAGATAACTGACAGATTCAAGGTCATAGAGCTGGGGCCAGATCTCTCATCTTGCGCTTTGGGTTTTGTCCATTCAGTCTAGACTCTGGACCACATCAGAATCTGAGCAGTGTATGTCAGTTATGAGCTGTGATTAAAGATACCTCGGAAAGTTGAGTCTATAATTAGGAAGCTCGGTTTGGAAGAAGAATAAAGGGTTTTTTCAGTCTGGTCTAGACACCATCCCTCATTATGGAATAGACAGTTCCAGTATCAAGACAAAGGCATAAGCTGTTTAAACTTGGTTCTTCACAACTTTGACCTTAAGAGAATGCTTTTACAATCTGTAAATGCCTTAACCTTTAGTAATTAATTATACGACCCTCCTAAAGTGGATAAGGCTGACTCCACATGAATAAATTTCTTTACTGCCCTACATATAATGTTACTGATTTGTACAAACTTGTTTCATAATAGTAACACTCTGCATGAGCAAGAGTGAGCTCTGTGGACTTGTCTCCACGTTGCCTTCCATAGGCTTGGGTTGGGGCCTCCCAAACGCACAGTCAAGTCATGTTACATATGTCAGCTTTTTCAGAAAAATTGATTTAGGTCCAAATAAGTCTCTGTTGAAGAAAAAAGAGTGAAATTAAGTTTATACAGCACTTAAGTAGCTCTCTGTGGTAGAAATGAACTCAATAGCCTCTGACTCCCACTCCTTGGCTTCAATGAATAATTTGTTTCTTTTTTAAAAAAAATATTTTTTGGTCCTGGCCGGTTGGCTCAATGGTAGAGCGTCGGCCTGGCGTGCAGAAGTCCTGGGTTCGATTCCCGGCCAGGGCACACAGGAGAAGATCCCATCTGCTTCTCCACCCCTCCCCCTCTCCTTCCTCTCTGTCTCTCTCTTCCCCTCCCGCAGCGAGGCTCCATTGGAGCAAAGATGGCCCTGGCGCTGGGGATGGCTCCTTGGCCTCTGCCCCAGGTGCTGGAGTGGCTCTGGTCACAGCAGAGCGACACCCTGGAGGGGCAGAGCATCGCCCCCTGGTGGGTGTGCCGGGTGGATCCCGGTCGGGCGCATGCGGGAGTCTGTCTGACTGTCTCTCCCCGTTTCCAGCTTCAGAAAGAAAAAAAAAATTTTTTTAGGGATGATACACTTCTGCTTGCACACTGAATAGGCTGTACTTGGCAACCCCCATCTGGGGCCAATGCTCTGACCAACTGAGCTATCCTCAGCACCTGAGGCCAATGTTGCAACCAATTAAGCCACTGACTGTAAGAAGAGAAGAAAGAGAGAAGTGGGAGAGGGAGTGGGAGAGAAGCAGATGGTCACTTCTCAGGTGTTCCCTGACTGAGGATCAAACTCAGAACATCTGCATGCTGGGCCGACACTCTATCCACTGAGTGAACTGGCCAGGGCTTGTAATTTGTTTATTGGAAGGCCATCTGATAGGCACTTGTAGCTTCAAGACAAAGAAAAAGAGAACTCAGTTTGAGACAAAGTGGAACTAGATGTCTGGTTTCATGGAGGGGAGAAATTTAGGAAGCAAGAGGCCCAGAGGACACCGTATTCCATGCCATCACTTATAACATCTGCACCCAAGTTCCCTGCAACAGGAAGTGTACTTTAATATTTTGACATAATGGATGTATGGACAAGAATTCATATAATTACCCAAATGACCCTAATATTTTTAGTTGGAGCTGTTACTATTAATAATAGAAGTCCATTCATCTATTCAGTGACTAAGCCACTAAGCCATAGTTTCCACACAATTAGCTCAACTCATCTCTTAATTAGGTTCTCCATTAGCTGTAGTGCTAACTTAACGTTAAAGTCATAGCTCTGGGCCATCTGTCAAAGTGCTCACAACCAGTCACGCACGCCGTTTTCCCTCCTCAGTTAAACACCTGTTCTTTTTGTCCCTCTCTGCCTTTCACGTGAAGACACATTCCCGGCCCCACGTGTTTTCCCATGATTCTATCATGAAAGATGGCTGAGGAAAAGCAAGATGGTAGCAAAAATGAAGCAACTACAAAGGAGTCATACATTCCTTTTTTCCCCCCTGTTTTACAATGATTTCTCAATTGTAAGCAAATAGGTTTAAGTAGTTACCCATTCCTGTTCTTTTACTTATTTTATCAAACTTGAATAATTGTAACTTCCGTTTCACAGGGAACAGGACAGTCATGTAAACAAGGCTCAGACAGACAATTGGTAGACGAAAGTAGAAGCCCTCAAAATAGTTCCTATCAGCCTGCTTTACTTAACATGAAACAATTCCTTGCTAGGAGTAAACATGTATGTGAATCACTTGTCGTAACAGAAACACATCTTTGAAGTATCTCAACAGAATGGCTGGAAATTACAGTGGGTCCAGTTCACTTCCTTGTGTTCAATGGATTGATGGAGTTCACCTCATCTAGGGACAGAGCCTCAAAGATTGGTCCCAGAAATATAATGAAATCTAATTAACTCAACTATTGTTACTCTCCTACTGTACAAAGAACCAGCCATATTATCTCTCTAACCAGACGGGAGCTCAAGGGAAAGTGTGATTACATATTTCTTTATGTCTCCATAATGATATGCTTAAATCAAATCAAGGACACAGAAAATAATTGCAGGACCTACTTAAAAAAAATAATAAAATGAGCTAGTTTGTTATGGGAACTGGGGACAGAGAAGTCTGAATGGCAAATCTGTACCTACATGTTTCTGGAAGTCCCGGGCTCCAGCCAAAGTGCCAGCTCACCCCTTCAACCCTGACCCTATCACATGTATCTAAGCTTGTTTCCAAGCAACCAGATAGAAAAAGAGATGTGAATTATTTTCTCTCTTTGACTGCTAGAGTGATAAAATCATTTTATTCTGCTAAAAGGAAGCAAGTCACAGTCACCTTTACATTAAAATATGCTTTTCAAAGTTTAAAAAGCACTTTTTAAAGTGAATCTCTTTTGCCATTCTCTTTCCCACACCACGTCACTGAGTGGGGATGGGGAGCATCGTGAAAGAGAAAGGAAACAGAAAAATATACTATACAAATATCATATTAACTCATGAGTATATATTATAATAAACTTGACTAATGAAGTTAAAATAGCACCTTATAGTATATTATTATACTGCTTAGTATCATCTCACACACCATGCAGTAATATGTACCACATTCTATAAAACTGTGAGTTTTGTGTTGTCTGTATTTTTTGTCCTTTTCTTTCCTTTTTGCTTTTCTTTGTCTTTTTAAAAGATTTTTCATATTTTCCCCTTTTTGTTTCTGATTTTGTTAAATACCTTTGTTTTTTATTGCTTTTCAGAAAACACTAAGTTTTATGACTTTCTAAAGACTTTTGACTAAATTCTCAATGTCTTTCAACTCTCAGTAAGAATTCAGGCTAACAGACTCATTCAGATAAAATGGTGACTTTGATCTGACAAGTTTTTCTGGAAATGTGGCTAACCAGACATCTGATCTGGGATTTAAAGACAAGGTCTGATGATGAAGTCCATGGGGCCCCTCCCCCAGCCATGATAGTGGGGTACAGAGTACCTAAGTGGCCATAGAGGAGATAACAAATCTGAGGGTGGCCTTTTTCACTTTTCCCTCAGAAAAAGATCAGTCTGTCATACTTGAGAATCACTCAACAAAGGGCTTGTATAAAGACCACTCAAATTTTATAATGGGGTAATATATCATTGCACTATTCAATATGTTATCCACAGACTGCATATTCTATTAATTGAGTTTAAACTAAATAATATTAAGTAATATTAAATACTCAGTTCCTGTTTTGCACTTGCTGTATTTCCAATGATCAACAGCCACATGTGGTAAGAAGCTACTGTGAAGAACAGAGCAGAGGTATTTTCTCATCACTGCAGAACGTTCTATTGGAAAGGACTGCTCCATGGTTTCTACTGATAAACAAGCTGCTGAGGAGCCATGGATTGGGAGAGAATAAAGTCATGTGAGAAGGTGCATTCCAGCTGAAATATCATGTGCGCGCATGCATGCACACACACACACAACCTCTAGAGTTCAGGATTTCTAGCTTTATGCCAAAGTGAATCTAAAGTAAAAATCATGTATCCTTTTCTTCCTCCCTACTCCCTTCCTGAAGTCCTGATTCCCTACTTGTGTTTCCATTATCCAAGGCCTGTTGAGTCAGATACACTGCAAGTAGGGTTGGGAGCAACCAATATGCCAATCATTTGAGAAATATGAACGAGAAGTCCCCTTGCCTACAACTAACCATGTTAATAAGCTTGAGAATAACATTGGGAAGATCAATAACCCCATCCAAAAGGGTAAAAAATGGAGCTGGAAGCCAACCAAAACTAAATGAAATATCTCCAACTAAATATTTGGATTATCATAAATATACTTGGGTACTCATTACCAGCTTCTCTGGCCTCCAGACACCTGGTGCCTCTAAAATGGAAGCCACTGTACAGATGAACACCAAATTCCCTCTACTTTACAGATGAGAAAACTCAAGTAAAACGAACTGGGTTCTTGGTGTTATGCTAAGGAATCTTAAAATGATTTAAGCTAATGGACTCTGTCAGGAAATAAAAGATGTTCTATATACTTTACTAAGGATGACTGCACAGTGAATTGGATCTTTTGCTTCCCACCAAGGGAGTTTTTAACCAATGAATAAACTAAATTGCCATCAACTGAACCCAACCACTCAGACTTCCTGCCGAGCCAATGTCAGGGCAGTAGAAGCTAAGTGCACTGTGCACAGCCTTACATAGAAAGCATTTAATCATTCGAGTTCCATTGACAAAAGGTTTTTCTACATAAGAAATACTGAATGCTTTAAATATCTACTGCAGCTTGAGCTCCCCATATTTTATGTATGTGTATATTTACTCCCTCCCAGGAATAAGCTATGTGCCACTAAGTAGCTATCACACACTAAGTATCGCTAATAGTGGGTCATTAACCACAACTTGCACTGACTTCTTCTAAGAGGTGATGATAGAAAGCTAATAAGCTGTATTTCTGTTCAACAGGGTGGAATATCGGCAGACAGTTAAACCATTTCTTTAGCTTAATTTGGTGTATATGAGATAAAAATACAGTAATAAGTTCAGAGACTTATTAAAATGCTTTGGGTACTTAGTATCTACAAATAAACGAGTAGTTGAAACAATCTTATAACCCATGCAATGATGATTACACTTAAGTATATATGACTCTTATATATAAAGCTTCTTCTTATATTAGATGATTCTGTAGTGCACATTATGAGTTCACTACTCCCGTGATGTATCCATATCATGGAAAACCCTACAGAGTAATTACCAACAGGGTCTTATCACATTGAGAAAATAATGCTTTTGGCTTACAACCAATAAATTGCTTATTCGAGTATTTGTGGGAATGAGAGCCCTATCATGGTCACCTGAATTCAGAATCACAATGGGGAACTATAGACAGTGTGAAACTGGTAAATTCAGGTAGCAGTGGAAGTGACCAAAAGGGTGTCTTCTAAGATTCACAATCAACCAAAACATGTAAATAACCACAAAGACACATAAAGGACGCTCAGCTGTCTGGTCACTTATGGAAATTATTCTGTCCATATTTTGCTCCTTATCATTTATACGGCAAAGGAAATAACCTTGAGGACCTGAAGGCCAGTACAGAAGGTCAGGCTGCAGACTAGCTATTTGGAGCTCATTTGTAGCAGACGTTACTTTAGAATAGTTGTGTCAATTTTTGAATGATTGCTACTAAATGAAAACGTTACCTTTTTCTCACTCTTCTACCCATTTTGGGGCATCATACTGCCTTTTTCATTTACAGAAAGGCGTTTGCAAACTATAACCATGAGTCAATGTGTTCTGATGCCTGTTTTTGTAAATTAAAATAAAAGCAAAACATGTTTGTTTGTTTTTTAACATAGCCATGTCCATTGACTCATGTGCTGCTTATGACTATTCTGATGGTACAATGGCTGTTAGTCATTGTGACAAAGACCGTTGTCTGCAAAGCCTGATACATTTACTACCTGGCATTTTACAGAAAGCCTGTTGACCTCTGCTCTATATCTTGGCGTTCAGTAATTTCTGATTGGTTTTGCTTGAAAACATGACTAAGCGTTGTCAATGTTCACAGTACTGTCAACTGCATGGTGGTGGAAAACATTTCTTTCTCTTTTCATAACCCTCATTATTTTAGCTCTCGTTCCTAAGATATGAAGCAAAATATAATCAGAAAGCGTCATAAATCATTTTCAGTAAACAAATACCTATTAAACATCCATAAATCATTCAGATCTTGTGCAAAAAAAACCCAGAAAAAATATTTTTTAGAATAAGAAAACATTAGCAGACAACATAAGATTTAGACAAAATGAATAAAACGTAAGAATAAGTAAACAGTCTCAGTAACCTACAAAGAAAAGTCCTCTGACATGCCTCAACTTAAGCAATGGCAATGCCTACATTTAAGTCCTCATTTTCCGGGAACTAAGAATGTATTGATACAGCCAGCTCTTTCACTGAGGCACCAAAATGGCAGGAGAGTTTATCAAAACTTTGTAAAATTCATCTTAAAATATTATATGAATTTAGCAAATAGTTTCTTGGAAATATACTTTTATGAGGTAGCCATATTCTGTAAAAAACAAACAAACAAACCAAAAACCAAAAAACCCCACAAAAACAACTAGCAGGAATTTAGAGAAATGATACAGCCAAAAGAGAGCAGACACTTAGATGGCTGTTGAAAAGTGTTACAGCCTAGATTTATTTCCGCCTTCTAAAAGGTTGTAGAAAACAACATCTTTCAGAATAGAAATCAAAATCTCCAGGTAAAGAACCATTGTTAAGAAAAAGTTTGTTTGCAGTGAAATGATCATTTGAAAGCATCAATTTGAGTTTCTGTATGTATAATTTATGGAACTGTTGAGTAATACACTATTTGCCAGTTAGTCTTAGAAGTGGTATTCTAAACACAATGGACTCTTGAACAACACAGCTTTGAACGGTGCAGGTTCACTTACACAAGGATCTTTCCTCAATAAATAACACGATTGGCCCCCATATCCCAAGTTTTACATCTGCGCATTCAACTAAATGTGGATCCAAACAGTATTTTCCTTTCTCGGTTAGGTATCCATATGCATGGAGAGCTGACTCAAGTTATACATAGATTTTCAACTGTGCAGGGGTTAAAAACCCCTGAGCTGTTCAAGGGTCAACTGTATTTCATGGCTTTAAAATTTAACTGGGGGCCCTGGCCGGTTGGCTCAGCGGTAGAGCGTCGGCCTGGCATGCAGAAGTCCCGGGTTCGATTCCCGGCCAGGGCACATAGGAGAAGCACCCATTTGCTTCTCCACCGCCCCCCCCTCCTTCCTCTCTGTCTCTCTCTTCCCCTCCCACAGCCAAGGCTCCATTGGAGCAAAAATGCCCGGGCGCTGGGGATGGCTCCTTGGCCTCTGCCCCAGGTGCTAGAGTGGCTCTGGTCACGGCAGAGTGACGCCCCGGAGGGGCAGAGCATCGCCCCCTGGTGGGCAGAGTGTCACCCCTGGTGGGCGTGCTGGGTGGATTCCGGTCGGGCGCATGCGGGAGTCTGTCTGACTGTCTCTCCCCGTTTCCAGCTTCAGGAAAAAAAAAAAAAATTTAACTGGGATTACAACTCTTATGTGTTTGTCTATAGCTTGATAATGTTTTAAGGCAGAAAAGTAAAAATTTTTACTTCAGCAAATAGTTCATTCTATTGCTTGTACAACAGGACCAGGACTAAGCTTTCCTCCTGACACCAGAAGAGCCTGAGTCATGGTCCCATGATCTCCTGGTGTAAAACAAAAAAAAAAAAATTAAAAAGGCACAAACCTTTTAGCACAAGGGACAAATTAGTTTTTATATAACAGACCACACTACTCAGTATTCTAAATAGGTTAAGAAGTTGTGAAAGTGTTGGACTCATAGTCCAACAATCACATTTAACAATCTGTGTTTTTACACTCTAGTAGCCTCTTTAGTTCCCAACCATACCTAATTCTTTAGAATGTCACTTGGGGTCTCTCAATGTTATGGTTATCCAGGTAAAATTACAGCACATGGCGTATGAAGAGCAGTGTTGAGGATTAGACCGGAAAGGTTTGAAGAGGCCAGATGATTGACAGCCTCAAAACCCAAGATCAAGAAAGATGTGCCTTTTGTTTTGTGTTCCATAGAGAAATTACCCCGAAATACCCTAACGATGTCTTTCTTATCCCCTGACACCAACTTAAATATGAGCCCTTCATTCTGAGAGGGAGCTATAGGGGAGATAAAATCCAGGGGGTTTCAAAGCTCTTCACAGCATCCTTCCAGCTATAAGAACCACTTTAACTGTGTTCCCTATAAGGGAGCAGACCCCATACCTGAATAAATATGAGGAGTCACACACACATTTGGGGCTGTGTGATGAGACGCTGTTTTGTAGGAATGATGATATGTGAGGGATGAACAGGTTTTCTCCAGGGCTTGACTATTTGCACCACCCTTGACAGATGGCAGAAAAGCACAGACATTAAGGGTGTGTGTACATTCCATCGCTCCACTCACTGGGTGTTCTTAACCTCTGCATGCCTCAGTTTCCTTCTATTTATAAGAGGACTTCAGGAGACGTCAGTGAGATTTGAGATGACCCTGGCAGCACACTTATCCAATCAGTTCAGCTCTCCCCCATAACACAATCCCAAGTCTTATTTTGAATGTACAGTTGCAGGTTAACATCGCAGTATTCATAGTTATCATTGATCCTCTAGGAGTGGTAACAAAACGTGTCCCCTGACACTGAGAAGTCTGTAGAGGGGGTGAAGTTGTAGGACTAATGAGGAATCACATACCCCGGAAGCTTTCTGCATTTCTTGCTTCACGACACACAGGAACCCTGCTCTTCCAAGCAGGAATATCTGTGCTCATTTCCAACACATTTTATGAACTGCATCTGGTACGTGGTGGTTGTAACCTTCTTGTCACTGTCTATACTTAATGACTAATAATCTGCATGGATCAGAATACCAGGTTACATTCACTTGAACAAAGCCACCTTCTGCCTGGAAGTAAGTCTGCATTTCACCCAAACACCCAACATGGGATCTTTCCTTTCAACTCCAAGCAGCTGAGGATAATGTTGACATGATAATGATGACATGTCACCCTCACTGAGCTGTGTTTATGCCACCCTGGACTATCTCAATGATAGAAGCCTGAGTGAGTCACCCATCAGCTTCTCAAGATAGAGTTGGGGGAGCACATTACATAAATTTCATTCAGGCAAATGACGTTTAGGCCAATGAGGTTAGTGAATCACCACAGTTACAATCCAAAGCAAGGAAACTACTGTTAAAATGGGATACATGGTACAAAAGGATATAATATATATATATATATATATATATATATATATATATATATATATATATATTATGGCTCAAACAAAAGTTAACATCTATTTCATATTCACATAACAGTATTGAGCAACTAAACAGGTTAACGGTGAGAACCTACTCCACACAGTCCTTCAGGGGCTCAGGATGATAGCGATGTCACCATTTTCATCATGTGGCTTTCAAGATTTTCTAGTGGTGGCTGGATTCCCACCTGCCACTGAATGTTGAGAATATGGGAGGCCATGCTTCAGAGGCTATTTTACGGGCTAGCTCCAAAAGTCGTTCTCATCACTTTGCTTACATTCCCTTTCCAGAGCACTGTTAAATGGCCACACCTGACTAAAAGGAATGGAGTAATGTCCTCAGGGAAATAAGCATAACTTGTGTTATGGTAGCAGTTTCTTATCATTGGTTTCCTCATATTGGGAGGCAGAGGCTACAAGTAATGCTTATGTTTAATCAGTCACCGCAATGGGACATGACAATTCATTTAATCTTCCTGAGGCTCTGTTTTATCACCTATAAAATGGTGGTGAATTCAAACCTGAGCCCCAGGGTTACCGTGTTAAATGAGATATGATGCCTGGTGCTTCAGGGTCTCAGTAAATAACATCTATTATCAGAAGCTCATGGGCACAGACAGCTTTTCTAGACTATTGGAACTATTTCTACCTACCTGGTCCCATGATAATTTTTTTTAAAAATCTCCAAATGGAAGCTGGTGTGCTGTTGTTGTTGTTTTTAAATCAACAAACATATTCTAAGAGTCTCACAAGCACCTTCTAATTCTAATGGGTTCTGAACCTTATAATAGCACCTGTTCAGAAACATTTCCCCCTGCATGCACAAAACATCGCCCGACTAATAACCTAATAATTCCTCTTTTCCAGGCAATTTTACCTATTTTGCTCCTTGGCCTTTTCCTGGCTTCTCGGGATGACAGTATATGTGTACATACAGAAATACACACACACACTCACACACATCTAGACCTTTGTAAATGCATATACATCTTCTCAAAGTATAAACACACTGAGCAGAGATGTCCATCTTTGCATTTCTTTCCCTGAGGTTCATGTGCCATTAAATACTACTTACATTAATACTTAAGAATAAGAACCATAGCAAATTAAGAGGTCCTCAGATTACACTTTTCCCTTATAGAACAAGTTTCTAACTGTGAGGTTTAAATCCAACTATACTTTTGGATTAAGAGAGTGAAGAGATTTCGTGGTATGACATTGGTAGGCAGAATTCTTCAATCACTGAGATACCACATCATTCAAAGTCATTAATATGTGTAGCTGGTGACTACAGAATCCAGGGGCACCCGTGTCATTGTAGTGAACTATGTGACTCCTTTGAGTGAAAGGAAAATGTTCCCGAGGTACCAGAGGAGAAAGACATATAAACAGAGGGAGAAACAAAAGTAAATTTATTGCAACTATGTCCTGAGAGGAAACCATAGGAGCCTGGAAAACATCTAAGCAGAACTGGAACTGTTATCATTGTGTTAAGTTGGTGATGTTTCCCATACAAACCAAGGTAGATAGGTAGAGCCACAGGAGACAGCAGCAGAAGTGTACATTTGCAACGTTTCTAAACGTTTTGAGTTGAACATACATTTCAACAGTAGAAGATAACATAATGGTTGAATTTCAACTACCAAGTTCAAAACCCAATAGGTCCCAAAGGAAGGGAACGGAAAGGGACAGAGTCAGGCTGGGCTCAGGCAGGTTGAGTGAATGGGACCATGTCTGACTTCCTTCACAATGCCCTCGGTCACCACTTCTTCCTCAAACATCTGTAGTCTCTTCTCTCTGGGAGTCAACTGCTCTGTCAGTTTCACTCACAAGGCCTGGATGTGTTTGTGACTTTCCGTAACCGCAGTGGATGAAACAATTTCACCAGGAACTAATGAAGCTACGACTTTTGTCCCTACGTTTGTATTTGTAATGTTGTAATCTTGTGTAGAATAGGGGTGTCCAGATTCCACAGGTTTTAGGCCTCAAACCTGGATCCCCCTGGCTTTATTCCCACTTAAATGCTTTCTCCCACAGCAACGACAGGGAGTAGGAAAATGCACCAGTGAAAGTGTCTTCTTGACTTTATTTTCAACTTCCAAGCTCCCAATTCTCCCTAATGCCCTTGCAAGGGACACACACACACAGATTATTAGATGACAAAGTCCTTATCTTCTTAAGAGTGCTTTCGTCTATTTCAATATGAGAGAGAATTAGAAGCACACATGTTAGAATTCATTGGAGAGAGTGTAAAGGCTAATATCTTTGCAGTTCCATAAATTGCCATAGAAATGCAGGACCTTAGTCCTCAGGAGGAAAGTGTTAAGGAGATCAATTAGATGACTTAAAAATTCTATAAGCCAGCAGACGCACAATGGATATTTTGCCAGCCAAGGTTATTAAGATGTTTTAAATGGGCAGCAGAGAAAACATACTAAATAACTGGACTTATCAGTCAGCAGAAACTAAAACAGGAGGTGGTTTGTTTGATTGGCTGTTTGATTTCTGTTTAAAATCCACAGTAGATAAAAAGAGCTAACAAAATGTGTAAAACTACTGTCAGCACCAAGAGATTAAACTGAAGGAAAAAGCAGTTGATTTTAAGTGAAGACAGAGACCAAATAGCTTCCTGAGTGCCCAGTGAAATGCTGAGATCACTAATGCTGAGAGCAGATAATTTTCAGAACTTCAATTTGATGAAAATTGTGACTGAGTTCAAAAGATGTGCATATCACAGGTCAGTTGTTGTGTCCTGAAATTATGAGTCTGTCACCCAATTCCCCATTTCACCCCACCCCCATGTTCATCCTCATTCACCTTAATCTAAGGTACTTAGCTACTGAATAACACCAAATCACAATGTAGTAATTTATACAATGGTAAGTACTTGGCCAAGAAAACCTTCCCATAATAATCATGTACTTATTTTACCCAAGATTCTGCATTTTCTTTCAAAATAATTTAGATGCTTTTTGATCTTGTGTTTTTTACTTTTCCCATAAGTTTGGAAGATCTATATCAAAAGAACTAGACGTTCTATTTCTTCAGAGCAAGATGAATCTTCTAAAAGAAAATTATTAAGTCCCTGAAAAAGTCAGGCACTTTCAGAGATGTAGCATTGGATAGGTTTCAGTCAATGTCCTCAAAGAGGATTCCAGTAAAGAATCCATGGCACAGAAAGTTTAAAAACATAGACAGTCTACTTCTATTTAACCACTTACCCTTAGAGGCAGATGTGAGGTTACGTATATACAGAAAATATAGAGTGTATTTTTCTCATTTTTATTTCTCCAGCATCACACCAATTCTCTGGTGCCTAACTGAGTAGATAACCGGTAGCTGTCTTGTCTTCATTTTGTGTTCTGGACATTAATAGAGTCCAGCAGGTATCCATACAGAATGCAGTGAGATATCTAAAAGCCTACAGGTCATAAACCATGGTCTGATGAAGTTAGGGTCTACTCATAAATGGGAACAATAGGAGATACGAGACAAAGTCTTAATAAGCACTGTTGGCATGACAACCCTACATCTATTACTTAATGTCATTATCTTACTAATATTTTTATGTTCAGCAGCTTTTCTATGATGTACTAGGTTTTGTTTTGTTTTGTTTTTCTTTTTTCTATTAAGGGCTTTTTAAGATTTCTGAATCTGGTAGTTAACATCTTTAACCAAATAAGAAATATTCTTAGTCATCATCTCCTGACACGTTTTCTCTCTTCTGCTTTTGTGACTACAATTACATGTATGGTAAACTGATATTTCTCATTGTTTTTATGATGGATTTTTTCTATCTCTCTTTGGATCATTATTTTTTATTTATCTTTGCTTCTATTTATCTGAATTTTGCTGTGTACAACAGCAGCAAAATGCATGACATGGATTTTTAATTTTAGATATTTTTAATTTTAGAATTTTCATTTTATTTTAAGTTTACATTTATCTAGTTAAATTTTCCTTTATATCCCTCAACCCTTTAAATCCATGTATGCTAATTCCAAAGGCTGGCTCATGTCTGTAACTATTGATGGTTTTCTTTATTATTGGTTACATTTTGCCATTCCTGTTCATGTCTACATTTTAAAGTCATACATTAGATTTTCATTGTATGATACTTTGAAGATATTGTTCCTTCTACACTGTGACACACATACACACCTACCACATATATATCTATGCAAATGTACCTGCACACATACATACTGTGTACATATCTATACTGTGTATACATGAATGTGTATTTTTTTAAGGCAGTTAAATTATTAGGTAATTTTGATTTGTCAATGATAAGTTTTTGGGTTTGGTAGGGAAACTCTACATTAGTTTTTTCCTTTCTACTAAGTCAGTCTTTACTAATAGGTCATGAACCTCATTCCTACAGTGATGCCTTTGTAGGTTCTCAACTGAATACTCAGTTAATCTTTAAATTATTTTTACTCTACTGGTTGAAAATTTCAAACTATCCCCAAGTCACTGCAACATCTGAAATCTACTCAGCTCTCAAACCTTCATGTATTTTCTGATAGACCCTGTGCAAGCTCACTCTATTCACAGGGCCCCTAGGTTTTAGCCAAGGACAAAGTGTTGGTAACCTCAAGAAAACTTCACATACTTTTGGAGGAACCCTGCAATCTGCAATTAATATATCCACCCTGAACTCTGCTGTTTCTTCCATGCCGTGGAACCTCAGCTCTCTGTCTCAAATTGGGTAATGTCCCTGGCAGAAATCTGGGTAAAATATGAAAGTCATCTAAGATACTTCTTTTTCTCTCAAAAGTCAATGCCTCATTTGGACAATTGCCAAATGCCTTAGAACAGTCGATTTATGACCTTACCAAATGCTACAGTTGCTTGCGTAGTAAGGGTGAATTTGGTACCAACGTTATCATCAGAATTGTCATACAATATCTTAGTAAAATATTGGTGGCTCAGTTGAACCTTTCTAGGACTTTGAGCTCCTTGAGAACATCTCCAATATCTATGTTGGTTCCTAGTTTATGGTAAATATCCAACATGCATTTGATAAAACAAGTGAACAAATGAATAAATGAGTGATAAATTTATTAAATGGAAAAAGAACTATTGGCTCATCTGTATGCCTTAATAGGAATTATGAAGGAACCTCTGACTGATACTTAAGATGTCTTCCAAGCAACAGAGCATCACAAATTTGAAAGCATTTCAGGCCAGAGACCCAGAGCAATATATGTTCACATCCTCATTCTACTCCTACTTAGTCTGTAATCTTGCTAAAGTTATTTAATCTCCCTGTGCTCCAGTTTTAAATCTAGAAAATAAGGTTTAAAGCTGGCATCTATTGTTCCGCTTATCTAGGTCTTCATTGGTTGATTCTTGTATGTGCCCTGACCAAGGATCCAACCTGCAACATTGGGAGTACTGAGACAATACTCTAACCACCTGAACCATCCAATTAACTGAAATCTGGCCAGGCTTGTATAGAAAGTATATGGTTAAAATTTCTGCCTCTAATAAAGCAGTTTAACAATAGCTCACTGTTTATCTCAGTGGCTACAAATAATGGTAAAGTGATAGAACTGTCTGGACAGATTTTCAAAGCATTTTGAATAGACTATATCCAGAGTATATATGGTATGATCTGGGAATGAGTGGTTTCCCATTAAAGTCCCCAGGTAATTCTAATGACAGGCAAAGTGGTGAATTCCTGCCAGAGAAGGCATTGCTATTTCTACATAAGTAGCCTCTTAACTCTTAAATGGTGGTCTCTGCCAGTGGAAATGCACATAGCTTATAAAGCATATTTAATATCTTAATACAGTTATCTTTTAAGGAAATAAGCAATGCTATTTTTCACACTATAAACTACAGATAGTTTGTTTACATTGACAATATAATAAAGACTATCATTAAATATCAACAATTCTTGAGGGGAAAGTGGGAAAGATATGCAGAAGTGGGAGCGGATTTGGTCATTCATAGAAAGCTTTCTATGGAGTTAAAGTAAATCGTGCATATCTACACAAGCCTCTTGTGCTTGAGAAAACCCAGAATTAGCTTGGGTTCCAGGGCACTGATGGTAGGTAGATAGGAAAAGAAATAGGCTAGAAAAATGGCTACCATCCAGGAGAAGGCAGGACCAAATAAGTTGAGATAAAGTAGGATTGTAAGTTGAGCAAGAGCAAAGAGGAGATATCTATAAAGACTGAATAAATCAACTTTAAAATGCCCTTTTATGGGATGGGTACACATGGTTTACGCAGGGGTCCCCAAACTTTTTACACAGGGGGCCAGCTCACTGTCCCTTGGAGGACATACAGTGCTCCTCTCACTGACCACCAATAAAAGAGGTGCCCCTTCCAGAAGTGCGGCGGGGCAGGATAAATGGCCTCTGGGGCCACGTGCAGCCCTCGGGCCATAGTTTGGGGACGCCTGGTTTACAGGGATGACAGCCCTGTTTAAATCTTAGAGTATCAGAACCAGTAAGAATGGGTTGATGGTGATGTAAAAGGGAAGGAAGGTATTCTGAGTCATTGGGAACAGCATTAGTATCCAAGAAGTTCATAACTAAGAACAGACAGTAAAGGTTTATCTGAGACAGGGTCTTAGTGGGACCCCAGGGATAACTGTTGGAATGGAAGAGGAGGAAGCCCTCTACAACACAGCCCAGGGATAGACTGTGAAACAATCTCTTTGGGGAGGATTAAGAGAAGAGCTCCAAACTGCTCAGACTGCTCTCTCTCAGATCCAAAGGTCAAGGAACTGAGTCATCAGACCTGTGGGCCAGCCAAGGTGAGATCAGAACCCTGTCTCAGCAAGGTCAGAACAATCGGAGGGTGACATTAAATGACTGTCAAGCTGGCATGATGTCTGGGATTTTTTATTTCCACAAATTAAAGGAGACAGAACAGCTACATTTTTTATATCTCCCAAGTAATTTAAAAAAGAGAATAACATTAAATTTTGTCCAAGGTTGTAGACAACTGAGCAATTACAGAAAGAGCATGACTCCAGATTTTAATTCCACACACACGCATACACACACATACATACATACACACATGTATCTAGCAACTATTCTTTTACTTTGATTCAACTCATCTTTCCTATCAGTGTGAGATAACTTTTTCTTTAAACTCCCACCTGCTCTTTCTCCTTATCTTGCAATAGTAATAATGATAATGATAATGACGATGATGATGATGATAAATATAGAGCAGGGGTCCCCAAACTATGGCCCGCAGGCTGCATGCCGCCCCCTGAGGCCATTTATCCGGCCCCCGTTGTACTTCTAGAAGGGGCACCTCTTTCATTGGTGGTCAGTGTACTAGAGTACTGTATGTGGTGATGCCGCAAAGCACGGTGTTGCTCACATACATACAGTACTACTTCTGGTGATGCGGGACGCACGTGTCACGGCTCTGGAAGCATGTCATATCACTTGTTACGGCTAGCAGTGACAAATACGGAACCAGACATTGACCATCTCATTAGCCAAAAGTGGGCCCATAGTTCCCATTGAAATACTGGTCAGTTTGTTTATTTAAATTTACTTGTTCTTTATTTTAAATATTGTATTTGTTCCCGTTTTGTTTTTTTTACTTTAAAATAAGATGTGCAGTGTGCATAGGGATTTGTTCATATTTTTTTTTTTTTTTTTTTTTTCATTTTTCATTTTTCTGAAGCTGGAAACGGGGAGAGACAGTCAGACAGACTCCCGCATGCGCCCGACCGGGATCCACCCGGCACGCCCACCAGGGGCGACGCTCTGCCCACCAGGGGGCGATGCTCTGCCCATCCTGGGCGTCGCCATGTTGCGACCAGAGCCACTCTAGCGCCTGAGGCAGAGGCCACAGAGCCATCCCCAGCGCCTGGGCCATCTTTGCTCCAATGGAGCCTTGGCTGCGGGAGGGGAAGAGAGAGACAGAGAGGAAAGTGCGGCGAAGGGGTGGAGAAGCAAATGGGTGCTTCTCCTGTGTGCCCTGGCCGGGAATCGAACCCAGGTCCTCCGCACGCTAGGCTGACGCTCTACCGCTGAGCCAACCGGCCAGGGCCATAGTTTTTTTTATAGTCCGCTCCTCCAATGGTCTGAGGGACAGTGAATTGGCCCCCTGTGTAAAAAGTGTGGGGACGCCTGATATAGAGGTTCAATAGCCAAAGGCTTCTATGTGTTCTAAAAACTCCTGGATGTCCATCAACTTCAAATGTTCAAATCTTCCAGATGAATATCTGGTCACAGGTACAGAACTCATTAACTGACGTTTAGAACTTCTAAGCCTTATGCCATGAAATAAAAACCTCTTCTCCCTAACATCACATACAGACACCGCACATACACATAATCACCTGCTTTCTTGAACTTCATGTGTTTAGGGCCTCTGAGTGATCCATAGAACTCCAGCTGTCCTTGGCCTAGACCATTCAGTTTAGCAGGAGGGGCTAGGCAAGAGGCCAATGGCTCACTTTAAAAGGAAGAATGTATTTTCTAGTGATTCATCCACTTCCTCTATAAATTGGGGAAACATTTCTGCAGAGGCTAATGATTTATTAAGAAGCCTTTTTAAGCAGTAAATCCCCTCTCTTCCCATTCTCTGGGCAGTAATGGCCATGGTTAGGTCTCAAAGAACAAAAAGGCTGTCATTTACAGAGGTGACACCTATCTAGAAAACAGTTATGTTGGCTAAATCCTCACTGGCGGGTCTTAGGAAGGGCCAATGACCTCAGTTTCATTTCAAAGTGATGACTTTCTTGGATCTAATAGAGCAGAGTGTACTAAATGAACAGGCTGAGACCCAGTGACAGAGCAATGCCTCTTTAGAGCAACAGGGTCAGTTACTAAGTTTTTAGCTGTCAGCTCCAAAACCGTCTTTCTTTCTCTTTTCTGATAGCAGGGATGAATTCCGTAGACTACATTTTTTATTTATTTTTTTCTAAACAAAGAGTACCTTCATTATTACCCTTCAACCAGCTTCCCCAAATGTTTCACATCTCAAACACCCAAAAATATATCACAAAAGCCAAAGAGATTAACATTCATACAACCCTAGTAAGTAAACTGCATGCCTTTTTACGTTTTGCAGGAAGGCAAAGACTTTAAAAGTGAAGCAGTGGAGAAATTCTGAAGGTCACTTTCACTTTTTCTGTATCGTTATCCCCCTCACCCCCGCAGCCAACTCTCACGTGAAAAGTAGACAAGAAAGATCGCGTCTGTGATTAAGAGTAACACCTCCAGCTGCTATGATTGTATTCATTTCTCACAGCAGCAATCAACATTTAGTTACTACTGTGTACGGAGACTAACACATCTGTCATACAGGGCAATGTGCATTTATTTTGATCATTAACGATTCTTAAGCCATTCATCATAGTAGCGTTAATGTATTTGGCTCCTTTTGTCAAGGTACCCAGAAGTAATATGTCACTCCCTGGAATTCCACTGCTATATTTTGTGTCAATAGAAATTTATTCCTAAGCATAAAAGTAAAATATTACCTAAGACTGTTTATTGTGTTAAAGATGATTATATTAAGAAAGGGGAATTGTATTGACTGCAGAAGATCACTCTTAGGGATACCAAAATTCTCTTTACTGAGCTTTTTTTAAATTTCTTTTTCAAATGGCAAAATATTCAGCTCAACATTTACTGTATAACAGATGGTGCTCAAATCTTTCCAGTAGGCATTTACTGTTTCATAAAATTATGTGCAGGTAAAGTCAACTCACACCATATTTTAGCATCAATGTGACAGTTTCTCAAACACATGGAAATTTACGATTGGACTGACTGGCTTGGCAGAAATAATGGTTTCAAATAACAATATATGATTTGATCCTTATGACCTACAGAAAAAGGACATCTCAGTGATTACAAGCTAACCTACACTAAACAGTAGATTTTCTTTGCTTTATCAAGGAAACATTAATTAACCTATGCCTAAAGGAGAAAGAGACGGACAGAAACGCCAGTCTGTTTCTGTATGTGCCCTGACCCGGAATGGAACCTGTGACCTTGGCATGTCGGCATGATCCTCTAACCAACCTAGCTATCCGGCCAGGGTTCTTTATACGTCTTTAATTTCTTAATAAACAGTTTCAAATCAATGTCCCAAAAGGCAAAACTTTTGGTCCCTTTCTCCCTCCCCCTAAAAAAAAAAAAAAAGATTCCTCCTGGTGATGGAAGTGTTAATTAACAAGCCAGGAGGAATCATTTTACAATGTACCATCTATTGCTGTATCACTGGGTAACTGACTTACTCATAATATCCAGGAGAGATCAAGGGTTTTCCAACTGCTTCTTTAACACAATTCTAAAGACATGAGTAATCTTTGCTATGGCATTTTTTGCAAATTATTCCTACATTCATTATCTCAACCTAACCTATTGCTTCTTGCACATTCTAAATTCTCCCCCACCTCACAACCTCTAAATGTGTTTTTTATTCAACCTGGGAAGTTAGCTCTTTAGACTTCAACACAACTCACTCTCACTTTATTAACATTTTTGCCCAAATTTTACCTCTTCAAATGCCTCCATCTTCTTTTTCTTAAAGTACATTCTTTATATTCTATTATCTTAGTTTTTATTTTCTTTATTTTTCTTCATAGATTACCCACAATTAAATTTGTAAGTCTTACCCTTAACTTTCTAGTTCATAGTCTTTTCTTATCACCTGGAAAGGTGCCTGGTACCTGAAGAGAGTTCAGAAATTATGTTGAATAAATGTAAAATTCGTAAATCACTAAGTCTGATTTTCAAAGAAACATAAATATCAGCACGGACTTCATATTACAAATGAAGTGCCCGAGGCTCAGAGAGGTTTCTGTGACAGAGAAAACATCACATAGTTAATAAGCAGTAGTGTGAGGACTAAAACAGAATGAAATAATAATGATGTACTGCTTTTCATTATATACTAATTATCACATCATTTGTAATATTGATGCACTGCAAGAAAGAAGCAATAAGGCAGAGAAGTTAGAATAGGATCTTTGCAGTTTCCTGAGTTCAAATGCCACCTCCACCAGTCCTGTGACCATATGCTACCTAATTTATCTGAACCTCGCTGTCTTCTTATGGATAACAGTGTAGTAATTGCTGGTGCAGGGGGTGGTGAGAGCTGGCAGGCATAGGGGGAATGAATGGTGAGGGATGGGACTTGACTTGGGACATGAACACACAATACAATGTACAGAAGACGTGTTGCACAACATTGCACCTGAAACCTGTAGAAGTTTATTAAACAGTGTCGCTATAATAAATTCAATTTAAAAAATAGAACAGAAAGAGGGAAAATGAATGTCAAGCAATTAGCTTCAAGAGGGTACCATGGCAAAAACTGGAAAAGTCTATCTACTTTTGTTATCCTATTGTACACGTGACAGAAGCATGCCCTTCTCACTCAGAAGCTATGGAAGATCTAACAGATCGGGAAGAAACCTGAAGCCAAAACTTAGCATCAGTGACTTAGCATTTGGATGAAACACAGAAGCCTGACGGTGCCCCTTCCAGAGTAAGAAAGAAATGCAAAAGTCATCTCTATCTCTAGCTGATACCACCCCAACCCCCACAAAAAGATGGTGATGTAAATACATATAGAACCACCTGTAGAGCTGGCTACAACCTGAGGCCAGCCATGGCAGTCAATGTGGGGATTCTATGCAAATTAGCAGAGAGCATTCCCTCTGGGCTATCCATTAGAAAAAGTGTGTCCACTGAGAAGAGGACACCTTGAGGAAACAACCTGGCAAGCAAGATAAAATGGGCATGGACTATGACAAATAGAAATTTAAACATTAGCTTCTTCTAACTCCTCCTATCTCCCACCCCCAAGTCCAATGCCCCAAGTTCCTACCCGCTATTACAGCTGCTGTACCAAGAAGGGAACAAAAGTCTAAATATCCTCACTATTACATTTATTCTAGAGATGCATAAAATGTATAATAGTTTTCTTCTTTTGAATAGGTATTTATAGAAATGGATACAGTGAAGAGTATTAAAACATGAAAAACAATAGAAAAGCCAATTTCATAAAAGAAAGTCAGGGCTCTATGCCTGTAAAATCAATTGAGCAAGAACTGCCTCACCCAACTGGACAATATTGGTAAGGAGAAAAATGGGAAAAATATACAAAAAAGGCAAATACTCAAGACTTCGATGCGTCTCAAGAAATGGGCATTTCTCACAAGTGCCTATGTAAGGGCAAATGCAAATTAAAATTAGCTATTTAATTGCTTTCTGAAAATATGACATTCCCCTCTCCCGTTTCTTAGAACATTTGTTTTAGAAAACATAATTTTTCACTCTTTAAAATGCATGTAGAGATTTTTAAAAAGCTAAAGAGGTCTGTTTGCCAGGTTGAAGTCCAAGGAACGTTGCTCTCAAGGATCTGGAACCATCTCTCTGAAATGTAATTATCAAGGAAGATAATGCCCTGTCTTCTCAATTTCTGTAGGAGGTCAGGAGCCTAAGTTCAGCAGATGCTTCATCCTGAGGTGCAAAACCTTCCCCTATTATAAATGTGAGAATTTTATTTTTTCTTTGGATAAAGCCAATTTGGATAAATACGGAAGGCCACCTCAATTACCAGGTAAACCATGTGTGACAAATGGTGTCCTCTTCCTTGAGATCTAGCTATTTTTTTATTTTGAGAACACATGTGTAATATACAGTGTGTTCGTAAAGTCATGGTGCACTTTTGATTGGTCACAGGAAAGCAACAAAAGATGATAGAAATGTGAAATATGCACCAAATAAAAGGAAAACTCCCCCAGTTTCATACCTATTCAGTGCAGTTCGATGTGGGCTCATGCACAGATTTTTTAGGGCTCCTTAGGTAGCTATCCTGTATAGCCTCTACAGAATCGTCACTGACTGATGGCCTACCAGAACGGGGTTTCTCCACCAAACTGCTGGTTTCCTTCAACTGCTTATCCCACCGAGTACCGTTATTCCTATATGGTGGCACTTCGGTATAAACGCGCCAATATTCACGTTGCACTTTGGTCACGAATTCCAATTTAGCGAGCCACAGAACACATTGAACTTTCCTCTGCCAGGGGTCCCCAAACTTTTTACACAGAGGGCCAGTTCACTGTCCCTCAGACCGTTGGAGGGCCGCCACATACAGTGCTCCTCTCACTGACCACCAATGAAAGAGGTGGCCCTTCCGGAAGTGCGGTGGGGGGCCGGATAAATGGCCTCAGGGGGCTGCATGCGACCAGCGGGCCATAGTTTGGGGACGCCTACACCGTCCACATCTCGACTGGCAGGGCCATGGGCTGCCCCGCTGTATACACAGTGTTACATCATCATCTGCACATGCACACATGCTGCCACATCATCCTACAGAAACTGGGAGGGTTTTCCTCCAGTTAATAAATGAATAATAAATTAATAATGAATTGGAAAAAACATAGAACAAAATAGTGACCACTAAGCCAAACTATTAGTATAGAGAAAAGTCAAAATATGACAAGAGAAAATACACCGACTGTAAATTGAGAGACAAGTGAATTTAAAATACATATTCCCTGCTAAGAAAACCTGGTATCTCTGAGAGAGAAAGAGTTCAATAAAGAGATTTTGAAAAATTTAATATTTCTCTAAAATTAATTTTGAGAACCTGAGTATCAAAGGGGACTTATAAAATACCGTAAAACGTTGACATAACCACACATTATCCTAATTCATTTACCAGTTTTTCAGAATTCCATACATCAAAATTCAATGTCAAAAATAAAGGAATTAGTAATTCCAGTGTTCTGAAAGAAGGAATGAACAACAGCATCATGACTACCCAATAGGCTCAAATATGAACTGTCTCAGTGAATACAATGCTCATAAACTCATTGTAAATAATACAAAAAAATAGTAAAAATTTTTATCTAAAGTTTCACAATCCAACAAAGAACTCAGGAATGAAAAAACTGGTTTTAAAAAGAGAGCTGATTATAAGAAGTAGACCTATTCAAATTTAGATTCAGTATTAAACTGAACTGATGATTACAGAAAATGTTTAAAACAGTGTAAAATAGTATAACTAGAAAAGAATCAAGAGGTAAATTATAGACACTAATGTGAAACACCTGTTAATTTCATCTTTTATAACAGAAAATCAGTGAGAATTATCTAAAATTAAGATGTAAAGTTAAATAAACACATAATGACTCCATTCTCTTATTTAATAACTTTTTTTAACCTTAAAGGAATATGTTAGTGAATGATACATGTTGTGATAAACAGTTATTTGAAATTCAGCAATTTCTGCAGGTTGTTCTTATAATTTAAGTAAGCTTGCATTTAATATGTTTTAATAAATTTTTATAAAATTTTATCTCATTAGACTTTTTAAATGTGGATGTACCTGCATACTTACACACTGATATCATATTCTTCTAATATTAAGATTATGTGTTTTCATTTTAATTTTCAATTTTATTTTAATACTTATCATTGAAATCATTATAATGCATATGTAACATTTAACCAAAAAAAAAACCCAAAACGAAAACAAAAACATGATACACATTAACTCTCAGTTGTTAAAAGAATTATTAATATTTTATTTGTATTATTTTTATATGAAACACATCCTATAACCTCCTCTGATGTCATTATTTTGATGTTCATCCTTCCAGGTATATTTTTATACATACAAACGTATGCATCTGTGTGTGTGTGTGCATGTGTGTGTGTACACAGTATTTCTTAAGGGTTTACCAAATGGTTTCAAATTGTTTATATTGTTCTTTAATTTTTCAATTTTTACTATATAATAAGCCATCAATCTTTTCCTATTATTACGTAGTTCAATCTCATGCTTTTTAATAGCTCTGTAATTTTCTATAAAGTTGCTATACCATCACTTATTTAACTGGTCCTTAATACTTGCTAATTTCTGTGATTTTCTATTCTCTATTATAAAAAATGCTACAATAAGCATAATTATAAACATTTTCTTAGGCAAAGTTTCTTATTTTAAAGTATGATTAAGTTGTTAGTTCCAAGTTCCTCTATTCCCTTGAAGATGCATAGGAAAACTAGGTATCATTATAAATAAAGCTAATTTGATCAAAGTGATTGTTACCAAGATGGCAACATAGGTTATTTATGACATCTCTTCCTTCCACAAGAATAACCATTTATGATTTGAGCAGAAAAGCTACTGTGAGAATACCAGAAACTTGGAGAAAAATGGAAATGGAAGCACAACTTTTCAAAATCTATTTGAGTGCAGCAGAAACAGTTTGTTTTTTGTGACAGAGACAGAGAGAGGGACAGATAGGAACAAATAGACAGGAAGAGAGAGAGATGAGAAGTATCTTTGTTGCAGCACCTTAGTTGTTTATTGATTGCTTTCTCATATGTGCTTTGGCTGGAGGACTACAGCAGACCAAGTGACCCTCTGCTCAAGCCAGTGACCCCTGGCTCAAGCTGGTGAGCCTTGCTCAAACCAGATGAGCCCACGCTCAAGCTGGAGATCTCAGAGCCTCAAATCTGGGTCCTCTGTGTTCCAGTTCAATGCTCTATCCACTGCACCAGCACCTGTTCAGGCCAGCAGAAGCAGTTTTAAGAGGAAAGTTTATAGCAATAAATGCCTACAGTAAGAAGATTACAATAAACAACCTAACTCTATGCCATAAGAAATTCAAAAATGACAAATTGAGCCCAAAATTAATAGGAAAATGGAAATAAAGACTTGAGCAGATAAAATAGAGAATAGAAAAATAGAAAAAAATTAAACTAAGAGTGGATCTTTGAAAAGACAAACCCTTAGTGAGACTAGCCAAGGAAAATTGAGAGAAGTCCCAAATCAACAAAATTATAAAAGAAAAAAGAGACATTAAAACAAATATCACAGAAATACAAAAAAATCATGAGGCTACCATTAACAATTATAAGCCAAAAACACAAACAAACAAACAAAAAACTGAAGAACATAGAAAAATAGTGGGAAAAATTTAGGAACATACAATTTACCAAGAGTGAATTAGGAAGAACTAGAAATCTGAACAGACCAATTACTAGTAAGGAGGTTAACTTGGTAGTTAAAAAACTCTCAAGGAAGAAATTCCCAAGAACAAATGGTTTCACTGGTAAATTTTAAGCAAACATTTAAAGAAGAGTTGATGTGAATCATTCTGAAACTCTCAAAAAGGTCAAAGAGGAGATAACACTACCAAACAGGTTTTACAAGTCCTGCACTATCCTGCCAAAAACTGAAAAGGACACTACTAGAAAACTACAAGCCAATATTTCTGATAAATACAGATGCAAAAATTTTCAATAAAATAATAACAAACTGAATTCAGCAGTAAAATAAAAGAATTGTTCACTATATCCAGTGCAATTTTATTTGTAGGGTGCAATAATGATTCAACATCCTCAAATAAAGCAATGTGATACATCACATGAATGGAATAAAAGAAAATAATATGATCATCTCACCAGATGCAGAAAAAGCTTTTGACAAAATTAAACATGTATTCATAATAATAACTCTTAAGATATAAGATTTAGATTATTGAAAAAATATTCATGAAATATATGGAATGTTGATTAACTAGTTGATATTATAGAAAAATTCCCTGTTAGGAGTAAAAATGATATTATAAGTACATTACAAAAATATATAAGGCATAGAAATAATATATCTCAAAATAATAAAGGTAATATATGAAAGACACACAAATAATTCACTCAATGGTAAAAGGTTGAAAGCTTTTTCTCTAAGATCAAAAACAAGACAAGGGTTTCCACTCACACCACTCCTATTCAACACAGTAACTAGAAGTCCCACCTAGAGCAATCAGGCAACAAAAAGAAATAAAATGTATCAAAATTGGAAATAAAGTAGCAAAACTGTCTATATTTGCAAGGGACATGATTTTATGTTTAGAAAATACTGAGACTCACCAAAATTCTGTTAGGCAAAATCAATGAATTCAATATAAAGTTGCAGGATACAAAATTTAAAAACACAGCTGTTTCTATCCACCAACAATTTTATAAAAAATAATTAAACAAATTGATTCCATATACAATAGCATCAAAAACTATAAAATCCTTAGGAATAAATTTAACTCAGGAGGTGAAAGATCTCCATCTGAAGACTACAAGACGTTGATAAAAAATATTGAAGAAAACACATATAAATGCAAAGGTATCCCATGTTCATGAACTGGAAGAATTAAAACTGTTAAAATTTCAATAGTACCAGAGGTAACTATAGATTCAATGCAATCCCTAACAAGATTCCAATGGCAATTTTTACAGAAGTAGAAAAAAAAAGTCCTAAAATGTATATGAAAGTATGAAATACCTCAAATAGTCAAAGAAATACTGAGAAAGAACAAAGCAAGAGGCATCACACTTCCTGATTTCAAGCTATACTATAACAGCAAACACAAAACAGTATGGTACGGGCATAAAAAGAGACAAATAGACCAACAGAACAGAATTGAGAGCTCAGAAATAAATGGGAGCATGTATGGTCAACTAATATTTGACAAGAGAGCCAGGAATACGCAATAGAGAAAATACCATCTATTTAATAAATGGTGCTAGGACAATTGGACGTCCAGATGTTAAAGAAGGAAATTGGACTCCTATCTTATACCATCCACAAAAAATTAACTCAAAATGGGTTAAAGTCTCAAATGTGAGACCTGAAACCAAGAAACACCTAGAAGAAAACATGTGTCTGGGTAATGGTTTTAGGATATGACACTTGAAGCACAAGCAACAAAGTAAAAAATATGCAAGTGAGACTGTATCTAACCAAAAGGCTTCTGCATAACTGAACTATCAACAAAGTGAAAAGATAACCTTTACAATGGGAAAAACATTTTCAAACCCTGGATTTGATATGGAGTTAAAATTCAAAATATATAATGAACTCATACAACTCAATGCAGAGTAAAGCCACCACCCTGACACTGTCTCCAAATGGGATTTCCAGTTGCTCTTCACTCTTCAGTTAGGAGGACAATCTCATGACTTTCTAACCACAGTAACTTTCTGTATCTTCTGCTACAGAAAGGCTCTCTACCATGTTGAGTGTAGAAGGTCCTTCCACCTCCCCTTGAAAATTTCCCTGAGGGCTCTGAGTAGGCTTAGAGTTGGGACCTATGGGAGATGTTAAGAAAATATGATGAATATTTTTATTGTAAATAGATCTTTTCTGCTTCTGAGGTGTCCAGTGTCACTGGAACCATTATCATTTTTTTATTTAGGTAAGGAAAGTAGGAAAATTACCAAGTGGCTTAGGAAGCCATACTAGAAGCCTCTTGCTCTGAAACTATTATCAAAACAGTATGTTCACTTCAAGGAATAAAAATTGATAAAATTATGGTTAATAAACATAATCCATGACCACAAGTTATTTGTCATTGAATAATAGAACATAACCAATAATGTAATTATTTAAGAGCTGTCAAGGTATGCGGAAGTGAGAGGTGGTTTACCGAATCAAGTAACTGGACAAGATGTCTCTATATAAATACCCTGTCTGAGGCAGGTTGAACTCTACACATAGAGGATTTCTTCCTAAACACCAGAATTTTAGTCAGTCACTTTTTATTCCTCCACTTCTCCTGATGTATCTAAATTCTGCACATTCCTCAAGACCCAGTTCCCAAGTCAACTCTTCTCCATTTCACCTGAAGGAAGATTATCTATCAGGACTTGAGTTTTTGGTCATGTGCTACCTGCCTTTTGTATACAAATCTCTCTTGTTTTATGAGGAAAGCACTATAAATTTATGTTTTCCTTCTCAGAGGTATTTATCTCAGGTCTACATATGACATAGCAGGGCAGAGTGACATAATTTGATGACAAAATAACCTTGACATGTTTTCTTTGAATATATGTACCCTGATTTATTAATGTCATCCCATTACCATTAATAAAATTTATTAAAAAAAAAAAAAAAAGAAATCAGAGCACAATAATTTGTTGATCAAAATGGTATATTAGCAAATATGTTGCCTGCGATGGTCTCTAAGTATGTAAGTGCAGGGAATTGTGGGAGACAAAGATAATGGTCAAGAAGATCTCTTTCTTACAAAAGTGAAAACTGTCCATTTTATGGATCAATCACTGGGCTAATCACATTTATTTCCTTTATCATGTCAACTGCTTGGTGCCTATCCAAATCACAGACATAGGAAAGACGTTCAAGAGCCCAAATCAAGTTTTTAGTTTTAGAATCTCTCAGGCGTGTATAAGATGAAATCATCATTTTTCCCTGTCCCTCCAGATCCCCTCAGAATTTCCACTACATGAGAAACATCAGCTGTCTTTTTTTTTTTTTTTCTCATCACCCGATCTCTGCAGCGGTGAGCATCTCATTACCTCTAGCACTGTTAGGATCTTCTCCTCTTCTCTTTAGAAATCTTGAAAAAAGATGTACGTACTCCCTTTGTTCTCTGCTCATTCTTTCTCACTATATCTGTTGTCATGCTCATGGCTTCTACTCTGTGTTGCTTTTCTTTCCACAGAAAAAGTAGTTTTCACACACACAAAAAGATATCTAACACCACCCCAGTGGGAGCCATAGTATTGAGAAGGTTTTCTAGACAAGCACAGATAGTCTCAGGGACAGAGGATTAATTTTTCAATCATGAGATCCTCCTAGGAGCTTGAGGGATGTGGAGGCCAGGGACTACTAGTTTAAGTTCTTGGATGCTACCATCAAGGATTCCACTCTTGCCAAAGGCTTGCCAAGTGTGAGGCAGGCGTGGCTCGTAGGCCCATTCTCTACTAATGCTCAGATGTTTCTCACCAACGAAGGTGACTTGGGGACAGAGAAAAGTCACCCAGTGCCCTTTCTTGTACATGCATCTATTCACTCTCAAAGAAAGATATGTCTACTTGTATTAGCCCTGCCTACACCAGGAATCCCAGCCAAAATATTTGTTAATAAACTGCAATCTCCAAATGCCCTAGATGACTTTGCATTAAGTGAATATTATTTAAAATCATGCTTCAGGGGGGAAAAGCTTTAATAATTTATGCCTTCTTGGCTTTTTAAATTTTCTTTTTATTGCATTTTAGCAGAGCGCATGAACTATAAATTGAATAAAATGAGACATCACACATTGAATATTAATTACTGCAATATTAAGAGATCCTGCTGCTTAGCTTTCTGCGCTGAACAATGGCAAACTGAGGAAGTGGAAATTTAAAGATTGCTTGCTAATTTTTCCTCTACTCTGAATATGAGTTATGTATGTGTTCCTTAGCTTTTACATTCTGCTTGAATTCTGTTACTGAGAGCAACTTTTGGCTTGAATGAGGCAAAAATTAGACCAGGAGACATTATTCAGTAGGTCAGATGATTCTAGGACAGAATCTGTTCCAGGGCTCAGAGGCAAAAAATGTGTTGAAAATATGAATTCCTCCAGAAACCAAAAAGTACAGGGAGATAGAGATGTCACTTGTACTACAAAGAAACAAAAAACATCCTGAAAGCCACTAAGCTGGGACATTTCTACAAGTTAAATTTTATACCATTTGGAGAGGAGTTGGGCACCCAGGAGACCCAAAGCAGCAAACAGAGCTGGGTGGCACTGGAAGGAAGTATTTCAGGGGAGGTTTATTATCTGCAGACCCTGAAAGGGCCATAGCAAGCCTAGAAGAGTATACATTGTGTCTTGAGCATCGGTTTGTCTAGGAACAAATTCTGAACTCAATCATGAGGTCACTGCCCTGAGTGTACACCATTTTGAAGGGAATACCATCCTCTTAGAGAGTCCACATGGTAGAAGAAAGTAGTGACTTCATTGCGGGGAAACACTGGTCTACCAATGGTGAAAGTGTTCATGGCATAACCACAGGGTGGCTGCTGAACAAAATGAAAAAGAAAATGAGAAAAAAAATGTCGAATGGTAGAAATGTAGGCTCCTGCCCTTGCACACACACCTGACTTGGGGACCACCATTCTGCACATGATCCATAATCACTTAAAATACTGAAATAGTAAAAGGTTTTCCCCTTGAGTAGGCAACAGAAAATGATCTCTACTATCACAATTTTTATTTAATATGACCTTGGGATTAACAGCAAGTGTAACAAAATATAAAACTTATGAAGTTAAAAGAATAAACAGCATTATAACTTATAGAAAACAAGTTTACTTATCTATAAAATCCTAACTAATCTTCAGGTAATGTATTAATATAAATCGGTCTATATGACAAAGTCAGAGAACAATGCATTCTTAGTAAAATATTCCAAAAATTTTTTCCTATTCCAAATATTAAGGCCAGAAAGTTTTTACTTATATGAAAAGAAGAAAAAAAGCAAACTCATATGTGTTTCTTTCCAAATGTTAAGGCCAGGAAGTTTTCACATATTTTCTCTTTTTACTTGTATGTGAAAACTTCCTGGACTTAACATTTGGGAAGAGACAGAAGTATGACTTTCCTTGTTTCTATTCTGTGTTTGCTGTTGTGATAACCAGAGCCAGTCAGAGAAAAGACAAGTACCATGTGATTTCACTTATATGTGGAACCTAATGAAAAACAAACACAATAGAAACAGACTCATCGATACAAAGAACAGACTAACAGCTGTCAGAGGGGAGGGGGCTGGAGGATTGGGTAAAAGAGGTGAAGAGATTAAGAAAAGGAAAAAAGAATTATAGACCCAGACAACAGTGTAGGCATTGCAGGAAGGAAGGGAGGTGGAGGAGGGGAGAGGGGGACAGATGGTGACAGATGGAGACCCGACTTGGGGTGGAGGACACACAGTGTAGTATAGTATACAGATGATGTGTTGGGAAACTGTGTACCCCAAACCTGTATGATTTTATTAACCATCACCCCAATAAACTCAAGAGAAATATTAAAATAGAGAGCGAGAGATATCTTATTTATCTCAGCAAAATGCCAAGCATATTAGGTGTTTAACCGGTTTGTGTTGAATCAATAAATTAACTGAAAATGATGTAAAGATGAATAAAAATCTCCCCCAAATGTTTTTAATTGGCTGAGGCAGGTGTGCACGTACACAAGTAGCTCACAAAGTGTTTGTGTATAAAGCATGATGTGTGTAATAGAATTAGCAAAGTTCAGGAGCCAGAATTAAATACTATTCTTTTTAGCTCAATTTTTTTATTGTGCTAACACAAGACATCCACCTTTTTAACCATGTTAAGTATGTTATATCAGTGGTATAAAGTACATTCATAATGTTGTGTACCTATCACCACCATCCGTCTCCAAAATTCTCTTCACCTTGCAAAACTGAAACCCTGTACCGATTAAACAAAAAACTGCTCATTCTAACTTGCTCCTGGAACCACCCTTCTATTGTTTGGTTCTGTCTACTCTAAGTAGTATCTCACATAAGTGGCGGATACTGCCGAAAATATAACTACCTATCTGGCTCGCAAGCATATAGCGAACACAGTGCTAGGCATAGTGCTGATTCTCTGTAAATGGAAACTGGGTAATAATGGTAATGGCTGTAGGTGCACCTGCATCTAATGAGGTGTCACTGAAGTGTTGTAATGCCCCAGTTACACCAGGGAAAGCATCTTACCCATCTGGACAACTGAGATGGTAAATAACCCAGGTAATGCGAATTAGAAATTTTAACCCTTTGAGTAGTGAGTTTTTTTCATGCTCTCTGAACCCTGGGAGTGAGTCTATTTTTCAAAAAATGAAATTAGTTCCAGTTACTCTGGATGGTCAGGAGGCACAAGGACATACATGAATGTTCATACTACTCAAAGGGTTAAAAACCTAAGAGCCTTTAAGGTATTTATTTCCCATTATAGCAATAAGAATCATATACTTTCACATTGCTCTTCTACCCCATCCAAAGAACAATGAGTTTAGCAATAGGATAAACTGTGACACTTTCCCAGTTTTTTTTTTGTTTTGTTTTGTTTTTTGTATTTTTCTGAAGCTGGAAATGGGGAGAGACAGTCAGACAGACTCCTGCATGTGCCCGACCGGGATCCACCCGGCATGCCCACCAGGGGCGACGCTCTGCCCACCAGGGGGCGATGCTCTGCCCCTCCGGGGCGTCGCTCTGCTGCGACCAGAGCCACTCTAGCGCCTGGGGCAGAGGCCAAGGAGCCATCCCCAGCGCCTGGGCCATCTTTGCTCCAATGGAGCCTTGGCTGCGGGAGGGGAAGAGAGAGACAGAGAGGAAGGAGGGGGGGGTGTGGAGAAGCAAATGGGCGCTTCTCCTATGTGCCCTGGCCGGGAATCGAACCCGGGTCCCCCGCACGCCAGGCCGATGCTCTACTGCTGAGCCAACCGGCCAGGGCCTCTCCCAGTTTTTGATGCAGGGGAATCTTCAGAAAGAGGAACCCAGAAAACTGTTGGGTAGAAGCCTGTGTTGAGACATAGTCAGCACAGTTGGTCTCCTAGTTTGCAATGTGACCCCATCATCTCGTGCAACAGGAAAATGCACAGATGTTCTCTATAACGAAAGAAACTCACCTTCTTCTTTTGCTTTGATTTATCTAAATTAAAAGGAGTCCTCTTGTTCGATATTCCTGACCTCTGTATCTTGCTGCTTATAATTCTCTTCAAGGTCTTTCTCTTTGCGTCCTTCTGTTCATAATGTTTTGAACATTTAATAGTTGCTTATGACAAAGACAGAGTATATTCTACTAGGCAGATTATTTCCCAAGTATTTTAAGTGTTTCCCTGATGGTTTCATTTTCTGCTACTTTCTTTACCTATGTAGGCATACATATACATTACATATATTTTAGGAAAATCCCCCATTGGATATAAACTCTTTGGGCTTAAATTTTAGCAAAAACAATTATTAAGAAAATTGAGTTTCACATAGAAATTGGAGGCATGATCTCAAAACAGTATGAATCTGAGACCCAGCTGACCTCAGAGACGCGCTTCAAAGTGCTCAATTAGAGAAGCTTGCAGGAGAACCATTGTGAGACCTTTTCCTCTTATTACACTCAGATCAGGCCAAACTGGGCCTGAAATTGGAGGAGTTGAGAGGGGGGTTTCGTTTTTTCACATCTGCAGGAGAAGTTTGATTGCATTCTCATTCATGTAACTGGTTAAAAAAGAAGAGGCAGTTACTCTGGAAACCAGTCAATGCCTATTTAAATACGAGCAAACAGCTTTGTTCAGTACTGGCTTATGCAAGGGTGAAGCTATGGCTGGTAATAGAGTTGTTTTAAATTCAAGCATTTTCTTTCCGAATTTTGCAAATTCAGAAGCTGAATTCAAGGGACATGAAGAATGTAACAGGCACAGCCTATAAGAGTGGAACCACAGCCAGGGAATAGTGCATTTCTTGTTTCTGCATCTGTTTTTGTTTTTCAGAATTGTCCCCTATTCTACAAAAATAAACGGAAGTTCAACTGCAAGGACAGTGTTGTAGGCATTACCAGTCAGTACTTTGGCCTTGTAATGCTGGTCACAGGATCGAAAGCAGTGTGTTACAGGGATCGAGAGAGCCAGGTTCCTGTCCCAGTTCTGCCAAAAAAAAAAAAAGTCAGACATCGCTGTTTAACTAAAGTGCGTTTTTATTTAGGGCCCTCGTCTGAGAACATGAGAACTTAGGGTAAAACAGTCTGAACTTCTTTAACAATCTGGGACCTGTGAAATATAATTCAACACATATTTGTGCATTATTACATTTCTATATGTGGGAGTGATGGCTTCAGTCAAGTCAATCTATGGTTTCGTATTGCGGGTGGTAAATAGAAATTTAAGGTAAAGGGTCACATTATTTGTGCCATAAACAATGTGTGAACTTTCTGTTATGCTCTATAATGGGTCATCTTTAAAAGTACAGAATAATATGTATGTACATCACTTCCTATTTTGTTTTACTGTCAAGTACATTGTTATTACATGCTGTATGGCCAGTAGCTGCTGCTGTCGTGGCCATGCACATGCAGGTTCACCCTGGATTTGGGCAGATGGTAAAAAGAAACAGTGGAGCCAAAAAATGGCGAGCCATTCCTTTATTAAAGTCTCACACCGGCTGGGGAGCAAACACACAGGGCTCCCAAAACCACTGACACAGTCTCCGGTTCCACAACCAGGAGAACCTTCTCTGGTTCCTCCTAGAATCAAAGGCCTCACCAGTCTCAGTGGAGCTCACAAACACCCCTCGGCTCTGGTCCCCATCTGCACACCTCCTCTCTCTCTGCACAAACTGGCTTCTTCCGCAGCACTCTGCATTCTCTACGCTCTCTCACTCTGCAAACATGGCTTCCTCCTGCCTCCCCTTTTCCTTCCCTGCTCTTTTCAAAACTTTCCAGTGTGATAACCTCTCCTTCAGCAAACATGAGCAAGACAATGGCCCTTTCCAAGCAGGAAGGTAATTTGCAATTTCACAGAACCACATATACCTGACTAGTGTCATTTTTAACAGTAAAAGTGAATAAACTAAAAAAACATAAATTTTACAAACTCACTTGCACAACAGATGCACTATATAGTACAGTGATCCCTTGTCTATCACAGGAATTAGGTTCCAGAACCCTCCACAATAGGCAAAAATCCACAAAGTAGTGACCTTATATTCATTTTATTATATATATATTAAGGCTTTATAAACCCTGCCTACTCTCTTATAAACCTTTCTCAGACTGTTATTAACCTTTCCCACACTCTTATTAACACTTCTTATGCTTATTTTACCATAAAAATAATTAAAATAAATACATAAGAGTACCAATATAACCACCAAATCCCACGATATAATGAAAAATCCACAATACAAAATTAGATATACACAACTTAAAAATCTGTGATACAGTGAGACCGCAAAAACTGAACCGCGATCTGGCGAGGGGCGGCTGTATTGCCAACGTGTTCTACCTCTGAGTAAAATCCCATTCACCGAACTCTGAGGGTCTTCTCCTAGGTAGTGTCTGGTGTTATCCACTGACCAGTTTATGAGCTCCAGTAAATCACTATACCTCTCTTTGCCTTGGTTGTCTCTTGAGTAAAACAGTAAGTTTCTATTAGACCTTATCTTCCCTAACTATAGCTTATTCTTTGCTCCCACCAGAAAAAAAAGCAAGACCAAAAGGTTTGGAAGGTAAAAGTGTTCAGGAAACCGTGCAAACTCCATCTGCTCTCAGAAATATCCTATCACATTTGCATTGTAAAGGCTCTGAAAATCCCACAAAACAGAAACCTGATTCATTCTAATTAACCCTGTATGCCTCAGACACAACTACTCATGAAATTCCTAATCTCTGAGTAATAACAGTTAATGAACTCCTCAGTTAACAACGGTCTTAGGACTTTTAGGGAAACTTCAAAGTAGATGAAGAGACCTTTTCCGAGATCTCTTGTAGGAAGAGCATTTTATGAAATCTCAAAGAACAGTTCTCGACAGAGCACCTCCCCATTCCTCCATTATCATATTATTAGATTGGTACATAGGCTAATGAAATGGGTTGGGTCTAAGCTGTGGAGAAGAACAGAGGATCATTAGGCTGGAGCCCAGTACTTTGTTCCATGACTTGCACTGAGACTTGAAATTGGTTTCAATACTTTGGATATTATTAAATAGCCCAATTTCTGATGGCTCTTTACTCCAAACTGAAGTACGAGCTCTTTGAGAAAAAGGAAGATGGTTTATTAATTTTGTTTATTTTTCAAGCCCTAGATGGTAGCCTCACTCAAAGTAGAAGCCACACAACTTTTCTCCTTAAAGATATTTCTGATACAAAAATGCACTGTGACCAATTTAATGAGTATCTGAACCCACAGCAAACCTCACTGAATACCTCTGACCCCTTAATTACTCTGAGTAATTGCTATAATGAGTCTGAGGTCTATCATTTCCATTGATCTCTATGTTTCCTACTTGTATATGAATTCCTATGATACATGACAAATAAAATACAGCATTATTCTTGCATGTTCGTAAATTTTATATTTTATTCATAGTCTCTGCAATTTGCTTTTTCATCCATAAATACTTGGGAGAAATTCCTCTTAATTTATGTCTTTTTCATTCATTCAATCATTCATTCATTCATACTACTTATTAATAAACCTTTTAATTAATATACAATAATTTGTTTTTCCATTCTCACATTAATAGCATGTAGGTTACTTCCAGTTTTTACTATTACTACAGCACTGTAATGCACATCTATACATAGTTCATGTCTGATAAGCAGGCTGCTCTAGGGTGTATCTGGGAGCACAGCCTTTGCACAACTTCAAGTTTATTAAGGTTTTCCAGCTAGTTCTCCAAACATGGTTGTATAATTTACAATCTTATGAATCCTCCTTTTATAAAACTGTACTTTCCTAACACTAACTCTTAGCCCTCCAGACACTGACATTTATATGACAATACTATTTGTTGTCAATCGTATTCCAGGGGCTATATCTTAAAGTCTCTGATTCTGGTGCCCGATAAAGAGTGGGCACTCATGTTTGACTGGATCTCTCTCTCTGCTATCATTTCACGCAGCTACAAGAATTCAGTGTCCAAAGAATATGTTTCTTTTTCATAACTCCTCACTCTTTCATTTTAAAATGCTGCTTCCATTATATTTGAATGTTTGGTTTAATGGCAAATAAAGGGGTGCTTTTATCTCAATGCGATCTGTTTTAACAGAATGGCTTGCAGTCTGATTCATAGGCTCTGGTGTCCCTATGCCTTGATGAGCTTAATATCCTGTTTCATTGTGTGGTAATATCACCACAGGGCAACAGTATGGCTGCTAAGAGTGTACAGTCTGGATAACTAAAGGCTTCAGCTAATGCCCCATAAGTTAAATTTATTAACTATGTAATGCCTCACAGCACAGTTTAACCAAAAAAGAAAAAAAAAGGATTCGGGCCATATTTCAAAGGAAAGCTCATGTTAAGCGATCATTTAAATAAGGATTAACTACCAAGAATAGTCCACTCTGATTTAATGCTGAGTTCACTGCTGGTATTTTTTCTTCCCTAAAAGCTACTTTCAACCTCTGATTTCCTTTGGAAAATGGTAATCCCTACAAATATGATGGTAAAGCAGGATAGAAATATATTTCTCCGTGGTCTTTAGTTCAATAAGTGTTTGAAATGGCTACTAGATTTCTACAGTGTTATTATTTTTTAAATTAATGTATAACAAATGTCTGGAAAAGGGAAGAACTAAGTATACTACTTGATGGATTTTTCCATCAAAGTGAATACACCCATGTCATTGGCATTTGCATTGGACAATGAACGTGACCAATCCTTGGAAGACTTCTTAGGCCCTCATCCAAAAATGCCTACCAAGATAGCTACTGTGAAGTCATCTTTTAGTTCCTTTGAAAATGATCAAATATTTGTTTAAATATGAAACCAAATAGTTCGCTATGCACTCAAGCAAAGAAAGGATTAACCTAGGGTCACAAAAAAAGGCTGAATTAGAATTATGCATCATTAGATGTCCAGATGCCTTTCCAGTGTCCATTCTATTGCATTCTACACGCATTTTGCTCACTTTCTTTTCCATTTAAATGTCCTAAGAAATTCTGTAACAAATTAAGTGATGTCCCTTAAGCTTTCCATTATGGAAGAGTAGAGTCTGCGCTCTAATTGGGTGCCTTCTACCCCAGGCCACTGTCCGCTGCTGGGACTATTTGCCCCTGGGATGTGCATACATTTTAAAATTCTATGAAACTGATCTGTGTGCCTCGGGACCAACGGGATGTGGAGAAAGGGGAGTGGACGTCAGCTGACAGCACCAGCCATGGTCTAGGAATTTGCAGCATTGTACCTAACCTGGGCCATCCTCCGAGGGTTAGATTTGGGGGGCCTGGGGCTCTGCTTGGAGTGGTTGAGAGAGCTCCTGTCCCTTACCCAAGCTTTGGCAAAAAGCAGAGCTTGCAGGAGGATTTAAAAGGAGCAGCCTATCTTTTTGGAACCTCCTTCCACTCCTCGCCTCCAGAGGCACCCCTCTGGGTTGGGTCCTATGAAACTCTGGTTTGTTATATCTCACTGTGAAAAATGTCACAGTCACCTTGGAGGCCACTCACCTGGTGTCTCTGTTCCCCCATACACACATCCCTTCTCCTGAGTGCCCTTTGATTCCTCGTTTCTCAGAACAGTACACCAGCTCATCTGTTGTAGAGAGCACCCCCTTAACTCAACGTTACCTTAGTACAATGTCATTCTGTACTGTTTTGAACAATTAAGATCTTTTTTTGAAATAACTAAAAATAAGCTCTGACAGGATGTTCCATGTAATTATGCAGGGCTATTGTAACATGCATTATTTCATCTGAAGAAAAATACAATCCCAGCTTACATCAGTTGTAATCCTAAACAGAACAACACTCCTGGCATATGTTAGCATTCCAACACATTTGTGGTCAACATGGAGACATACCATTCAAATTCCTCTTCAACAGGGGACAAGATAGCAGCAAGGTGTGTGTAGTCCAGGGGTCAGGAACCATTCTGGCTGAGACAGCCATGAACGCCACATATTTTAAAATGTAATTGCATGAGAGCCATACAATGACCCATGTACATTACGCATTATCCAATAAAAATTTGGTGTTGTCCCAGAGGACAGCTGTGATTGGCTCCAGCCACCTGCAACTATGAACATGAGCGGTAGGAAATGAATGGATTGTAATACATGAGAATGTTTTATATTTTTAACATTATTATTTTTTTAATTAAAGATTTGTCTGCGTGTCAGATGCAGCCATCAAAAGAGCCACATCTGGCTCGTGAGCCATAGGTTCCTGACTCCTGATGTATTCCCTTGAGCCTCTACTTATCAATCTCCTCTCTCCTGGTGAATTGCACTCTAAATAAACATACCTAATCTAAGCACATTACCACTCTATAGGAAACCAGCATCCCAGCCAGATATTCTAATCAATCCTATATCTTTCATTCTGGCTGATCAATTCTGCCTGATTTGTGCCAGGGTGATCAAGTCTGAAGTTACAAACTAGGGTTCATCTTAGTTTTGGAGCTGAAGTCATGCTATTTCTAAGGTGACTTCAGCCAATTACTGACAAGGCAATAGTAGCTAAGGTCTTATATGGGTGGCCCTAAACAATGACCTAGTAATTGTACAATGATCTAGCCAATTTCACCCAGCATGGAATTCCTCTAATATGTAATCTTTGCTTTGTGGTACCTGTCTTAGCCTGGAAGACTCTTGATAAGACTTACACTATGGTTTTTCACCTCCCCTTGCCAAATCCTGACCTCCCTGTCTGTGGAGTGTGTAGCTAATAAAAATTTAGAACTCTTAACTCTACTCAACATGTAAAAACCTAACTGGTAAAAAACATAAAGTGAATTCAGATTGCTTAATTTCAAGTCCAAATCCATTTCCATGCTGCTGGCCTCTAAATATTCTGGGTAAAGTTTCCATGTAGTGTGGTTCAGGGCAAAGAGCTTGAAATTTCAGATCCTGATATTTGTGTTTTATGACTTGTTTCACTCATAGTACCTTGGGCAAGTCCCTTAATGTTCGCCACAATAATAGCTTGAACCAATGGTTCTGTATTTTTAGCACCTGTGTTCTTTGTGACAACATTATCAATCCAAACTCAGATACTTTTTCAGTTATCCTATAATAAGGACTCTTTATCATCTCTAGAAGGCGGCTCAGATGTTTGGCTGTTTCTGGAAACAGAGATTCTCACAAGATTTTCATAAAATTTGCCAGCAGAATCTATGCTCTGCTAGCAAGACTCCAGAAGTGAAGTACTAATTTCCATAATGTCTGATACTTAGCATAACTCCTGGCCAATGAGACTTAGACATGAGGCCACCAGCTGGTGAAGGACATTTCCTCTTTCATGGTGAATTGCACTCTAAATAACCATACACCGTATAGATACATTACCACTCTATAGGAAACCAGCATCCCAGCTAGACATCCTAATCAATCCTATCTCCTTCATCCTGGCTGACCAACTCTGTGTGATCTGTGCCAAGGCGATCAACTCTAAAGTTGCCAAATAGAGCTTGTTACCCTAATTAGTTACCTTCTTCACTCCTAATAAATATGGTATACATTAAATGAAATAATGCATTTTACAGATAAGTCTCAGACCTTTGATTATTTTAAGCTGATTGTATTTAAAACTAGGAAAAGAATATATTTGTCACTAGTTCGTGATTATTATACTGAAAACATGTAAAATAAACTTTTAGAGAGGGATAGAAAAGAGGTTCTCAAGAACATTACTTGGTCAAATAAAAGATTCAATTTTCTTAAAGGAAAACAAACGCTGCTAGCTAGATTGTGATTTAAATAGCTTACAACATTTGGGAGAAATTTCACATTCTCACTAATAAGCACCTATTAAAGCATGAAATTCGGCTGTGATTCTCCCCCAACCCCATTCTTTCAAATCACTCATACCAAGTGTTTCTGGAGTTCTACCTATGAAACCTAGCACAAGGTCTAGTATGTGTCCCATCCATCTTTAGTTTGTTGTCAATAGTTTTAGTTTGCCATCCCTAGCACTACCCAAACCCACCCTTGTCTGGACTAGTCTTCTAGATGGTCCCTCATATTGCACACCTCTAAACACTTCACAGGGTAGCCAGAGCTTTATTCCCAAACCACAAATTGAATAATGGTAAAGAAGGATGTCTTCTAAACTCCTTAATGACTGCCCAGATCACAGGTCTGCGGTGCTCGTTTTGTGCAAGATTCTAGGTACAGTATACAGGTAATGTACGATCTATTCAAGTGTCAGACAACTAGGGGTGGATCCTGGGCTCCACAGCTCTCTGAAATTATTCAGACCAGCCATTTGGAATCCTGTTTATCCTGTCTCACTATTCCTTCTCAAAGAAGCTTAAGTGGAGGCTTCTGCCCAAAGTCCCTTGCCCACCTGATATACTGCAGTGACCTCCCACACCCTCCCCGTGTCAGGACCTTCCCCCTTCTTTGTAACTGTGAGTGGTTGTCTTTCCAATGATGGTCATCTCCTGATCTGTGAGCCTTACCAGCCTAAACACTAAAACCTTTTAAATGAGCATCTCGTGTTGTCTCCCTGTTCTCAGATGGCGCAGGATTGACAGACACATTTATGCCAGCTTGCAGTATGAGTAACCTGGCTAGTGATGACATCTCATGAATTAGTTAAATTACACATCTTTTAAAAAATGAGTGTCTAATTAACTAGTATCATCAAATGATACTTAATGGTAAAAGCAATATATGTATGAAGTATTAAGTGATATTTTGGAAATGGCCAAAAATATGACAGGATAGTGATTATGCTCTCGAAAAGTACATAGGTTTTCTCTGAGACCTCCATGTTCCTTGGCTTTGGCTTCACGGGTTGTCATCAAGAAGATTCATTTCTGCTCTAAATACACTGTGGAAGTCAGTTTTATTGAAAACATACCTATGATAACCATATTTCAGAAACACACAGAATCTATATCATTAGCTATTAGGCAATTAAATATGCAATTATTGGAAAGCTTAGACATGGGAATTGGAAGGGTAAGCAGAGAAAAAACAGTTCTTTTGAGCTCTAGGGTTATGGCCAGCTGTTTAAAAATATATTCCTGGTGATGTATTTATTAGTGAGATGGTAAAATGTGTGCTTCTTCCAAAATAGTTTCTTGCCTACTTGGGACTCAAAGAAAACTATTCTGAAACTGTAGCATTTGACCTTTTTTTGTGTGCAAATTTCTAGGGTTTGCCTCCTCATGAATTAAATATAGAGCACACATTATTCAACTTTAATGGCTGTGTAAGCATCCGTGAGTGGCCTCCTCCTTACCACAGATATTTCCCACATAAATCATTAGAAACACTTCTGATCTAGTGGTAGGACCAGGACTTAAAACTCCTCACCAACTTCTCTTGATTCTATATTATTTGCATCACTAGTGGACAATCTCACTGGTCTACATTTTCTCTAATTCCTCAAATGTCTATTTCTTTTCAATATTGCTCATATAATAGAATGTGAGAGCCCATGTACAATTTGGTTTTGCGCTAGATCCTGAGGAAACTCAGTATCTGTTCCAGGTGTCAGAGTGCTTAGATTACACTGGAGAAGTAAGCTTGTGTTAACAAGCAGAGAACAAAACTCAACTTTACATAACCGGATGCTAACTTGAGTACAGTTACTTGAGTTAGTGAATGCTGCACAGAATCTGAGGGCAGTATTGAGAAGCAGCTTGCCTACATTTGAATTCTGGATTCATCACTAAGTATTATAGTTATGTGGTCTTGCGTAGTTAAACTACTATCTTTCTGTCGAATTTGGGTTTCTATCAAACGCATTGGCTATTGTGAAGATTAAATGCAACAATCCATGTGAAGTACTCAGCACAGTTCCTGGCTGATAAGTACTTATGTATTGCTCAAAAGCTGGAGCCCCAACACAGCCTCCCCCTTTCAATGACAACCATACCATGAAACGATGTCCTATGAAGTGAGATTGGCCTCTAGAAACTGGGAGCCAGACAGCTGGGAGAAGATTCAAATTAGTGTCAAGGAAGAAAGTTGCCATCATGGTCAAAGTAAGAGTGTTGAGATTTTTATCGATTAGGAAGAAAAAATGAACCACAGAGTTCAAATTTATAGGTCCTTGAAAAGTTCAGAGGTAGAACAAACTCCATCAAAGTAGGAAGGCAGAACTAAGACCATGAACCATGTTGGAATGTCGAAGGATAAGTTTATGTGCAGAAGTCTCCATGGCATTGGAGTTAGCAATTAAGTTAGGGAGTCAATAAGTTTAAGACAAACCAGTGTCACCAAATTAATTCAATAAAAAATTTAAATAAAAATAAACTCTGAAAAAAAATGATTTTAAGCTCTTTTGTAGTTCAGGGAAGTAATAGCTCTGTTGTTGTATGTATTGTTTAGACCAGTGATTTTCAACCTTTTTTGAGCCGTGGCACATTTTTTACATTTACAAAATCCTGGGGCACACCACCTACCAAAATGACACAAAATGACACTCTAACACAGTACATATACATATAGTTAATAATATAGTATCTAAATGTATTTATACTCACTTAGTGTGAAACCTGGGCCTGTTTCGATGAACACAAAAGGGATATCCTGGCAGGAATGGTAGAAAGACACACACGAAGCTCTTCCTCAACTGTTTTCAGTCTCTCTCTGTTTTAGTTTTTATAGCAGTCAAGCCTGAGAAGCTCAGCTCACATAGATATGTGATTGAAATGGGAGCAATGTCAAAATAGTTTTGTTGGCCAGAATGGGGAACTCCTTGGCAACAGATAACCAAAAACTGTCCAAAGGAAGATCAGCAAACTTTAGCTTTAAGGTTAGATAACATTGTGATACATTGTGATGCATTTTATAATATACATTGTATATCACCCTCTGCGGGGGCCTCTTTTAAAAAGAAAAAGGTCAAATATCTATATACACCATCAGGATAGACATAACCAGCTGAGGCTGAGGCTTCATCTAGTGGTGGCAATATTTACCTCCAGTCCTGACCAGGATTAGAAATTGGGACCATGGGGAGGAGTAGCAGCTTCAACTACTCGCTGGGGCCACACAACGACAAGTGCGCGGCAGCCGGAGTGGGGACCTTCCTGGGTGTGGATGAGAGGCGGCCTACTATTGGTTCATCGCTAGTGGTCGGGATGAATCCTAGAAGGTGATTGGTCAGTGAGCGTTCCCTGTGCCTCCACTCTTCCTGTGGCTGATAGCTGGAGGGATTGATTGTGAAGGGAATGTTTATGTTTGGATGGAGGTGGCTGGCGGTGGGCTGGATAAATAGCCTCCGTGGGCCGTATCCGGCACACGGGCCGTAGTTTGGGGACCCATGTTTAATTTCCCCATGGCACACCTGACCATGTCTCACGGCACACTAGTGTGCCACAGCACACTGGTTGAAAAACACTGGTTTAGACGATACTAATAGAGCCCATTCGAGGTCGTACATCCCAAGAAAGAGAAACTAGAGTTTATACACAAAATGCTAGTGAAATTTATAGAAACCTGGCCACATTAGAAACAATTGAGAGATCTAGAAGTATTATGCAGAACATTTACTGGGAATCAGGGAGGCCTAGCTTATAGTATAATGCTTATAATAATTTTTTAAAAATAGTAATGTTAATAGCAGCTAATGCATATATATATATATACCATTTACTATATCGCAGGCTCTATAACAGATGCTTTCCACATGTTAACTAATTTAATTAAACATTAAGCTAGAACATATTATAAACAGTAAGAAGTTATTGCTATTCCCTAGTAGGTCCACAACAATAACCACAAAAAGCATAGCGTTGATTGTATTGGCAAGAGGAGTGCAGAGGAAAAAAGGCCAAAGGATGTGTAGAATTCGGCCCACGGGTCTGTGCTGAATTTGAGTAGACAGAGGAAAAGCGTAGAGCTGTACTCTAAGTTATTTACTGACATCGTCACTACCCTCCTTGTTGGCGTTATCACCATCGTCATCATCACCACCACTACCACTGTTACTCTTTTCTGATCAGCTATTTTGTACTGGACACATCACATATCACTTCATTTAACCCACATAGAAAACCTGGTTGCAAGAATTATCCTTCCTTCTATATGAATGTCATGAGACTCAGTGAGTAAAAGTTTCCTAAATTCATCACAATAAGTAGGGGAAAAAAATGTTAGGATTTGAATCCATTCTGCAATTCTGATCAATTTCAAATTCCTCATGTTTCACCTACACTTTAAATGACCTTTTAAAATAAGTATAAAGCTGGAACTAACAGCCCCAGATTTGGGATTTTACTTGTGAAATAATTGTCTTTTTTTCTATGGTACAACCAAGAGTCACTAGAAATAAACAGGGTTAGTATATATGAAGTCTTTGTTTTTAAAGAAACAGACATTTGGCCCTGGCCGGTTGGCTCAGCGGTAGAGCGTTGGCCTGGTGTGCGGGGGACCCGGGTTCGATTCCCGGCCAGGGCACATAGGAGAAGCGCCCATCTGCTTCTCCACCCCTCCCCCTCTCCTTCCTCTCTGTCTCTCTCTTCCCCTCCCACAGCCAAGGCTCCATTGGAGCAAAGATGGCCCGGGCGCTGGGGATGGCTCCTTGGCCTCTGCCCCAGGCGCTAGAGTGGCTCTGGTCGCAGCAGAGCGACGCCCTGGAGAGGCATTGCATCGCCCCTGGTGGGTGTGTCGGGTGGATCCCGGTCGGGCGCATGCAGGAGTCTGTCTGACTGTCTCTCCCCGTTTCCAGCTTTTAACAGAAAAAAATAAAAATAAAATAATAAAGAAACAGACATTTGTTATAAGAAGGACTTAGCCCCACACGAGAGAGAGCCGAGTCTCCCCATCACATGACCATGATCTCAGGTCTGCTGTTCACAACTGCGGCACAATGAGGAAGCCCAGGCTGTTCTGCCCTCACTGGGCCTGGGAAAGCTGCAGAGCGATGTTACCCCTAGCCTAACAGCAAGCACAAACTAGAAAGTCAATGAAGTCATAGACTGGGGCGGGAGGAGGGTCTTAAAGAGCTGAATTCCCAAGGCAGTTTAATGAACTGAAACCCAAAGGGTAATAAGCCCTGCAAAGCCAGCCCAGGAAGAGAGACAAGCAGCGCCTTGCCATGAACCGACACAAAAGTGGGTGAAAATAAAAGACATCAATGTCCAAATGCTTCTCCTTTTTCTAATTGGTTTTCCCCAAACAATTCTGAGCATCGAGCATAGTTTAGCACATAATTCCTTTCAAGTTATTTAATATTTTATGTCATGTTTGAGAATGGGGGCAGGCGCAACACCTTCCTTTTCATCCCCTCTCTTTGGACAGTCTTGTCCAGATACTCGAAGGTACTCTCGGCAATCAGCTTAATTCAAAGAACATGGTCATTGCATATTTGCTTTTTTCCCCTGAAAGGGACATGGATTCCAAAGTTAAATAGATCTGGGTTTATCCAGTTTCTGTCATTTACTCTGGGTCCTTAGAAAAGGATTTAATGAGCAACTTCTTTGTTCATTATATACAGTGTGTCCGTGAAGTCATGGTGCACTTTTGACTGGTCACAGGAAAGCAACAAAAGATGATAGAAATGTGAAATATGCACCAAATAAAAGGAAAACTCTCCCAATTTCATACCTATTCAGTGTAGTTCGATGTGGGCTCATGCACAGATTTTTTAGGGCTCCTTAGGTAGCTATCCTGTAGAGCCTCTACAGACTCTTCACTGACTGATGGCCTACCAGAACGGGGTTTCTCCACCAAACTGCCGGTTTCCTTCAACTGCTTATCCCACTGAGCAACGCTATTCCTACGTGGTAGCACTTCGTTATAAACATGCTGATATTCACATTGCACTTTGGTCATGGATTCGAATTTAGTGAGCCACAGAACACACTGAACTTTACTCTGTACCATCCACATCTCGACTGGCATGGCCGTGGGCTGCTCTGCTGTACACATGGTGTTACATCATCATCTGTGCATGCGCACATGCTGCCACATCATTCTACAGAAATTGGGAGGGCTTTCCTTTTATTTGGTGCAGATTTCACATTTCTATCGTCTCTTGTTGCTTTCCTGTGACCGGTCAAAAGTGCACCATGACTTTACGGACACATTGTAGTTTTAAGGTTGAAACTGAACGTACCAGGGGTCTAATACAGCTCATACTTTCAAGTCCAGTTCAGTGACTGCAAAAACAATCAGGTATTCAAGCACTCTGCTCTTTTTGCAGACATTCCAAATTATCCATGGCATATTTTCACCCACAGAGCTCAGGCAAACCTCAGATTACACTCAGCACACAGGTTCTTGCAACGTGCACCAACTACTGGGAACTGGCAAGTGGCTAATACCCTGTAACATCTCTGGTCTAATTAGAGTAACAAGGAAGCAAATGATCACAATGTAGTGAACTAAAGAACGTAAACATATTTAATATTTGTTGAGAAAAAGCTCAATAATGGCTTTTCAAATGTGCTGATATGAGAGGAGCTGTAAAATCATATGACTAGTTCAATGAAATGAAGAAAATTCTGTTCATGAGTAAAATGTACAAAGGAAATATAGATAAAACAGTCAAAGAGAAACCAGATAATAAATATCTTTGTAAATTGCATCAAAGAATATGAGCTTCATGCCAGAAGATTTTAAGCAGGGGAATGCTCAACTTGGCATTTTCAGAAACATGTCTAGATGTTTAGAATGAATTGGCTGGGGGAACACTTGACACGGTCAGACCATTTCAGGGCTATTGGAGGAACAGAGATAAGAAGTGAATGCTGGCTTCCACAATGGGAATAGGAGAACAGCTAAGAAAATTATTCCTGGGTATGACAAAGAGGCAATGTGCACAAGTATAAAAAAGTGTTTCTAAATATTTTGTTATCTGTTATTTCCAGCTATTTCTTTCACCTCACAATGAGATTCTTAAAGCAAATCATAAACATTATACTTTTTTTCTGTAAATATTTAGGTATATATCTCTAAGAGATAATATTTTTAAACATAACTCTTTTCACAGCTAAAAAGTATTAATTTCTTAGTATCAATAATATCTTGTCAGTGTTCAAAATCTACATTTTATCTACATTTTATCAATTTTTTTCTAAAATAATTTTGTCAAACTAGGCACCAGTGAGGTCTCTCATTGCATGTGGTTAATGTGTCTCAAATCTTTTTGGCAGGTTATCCTTCCCTGATTAAAAAGAGAGAGAGAGAGAGAACATTACTAAGAAGGAAAAATAACATTGGAGCTTGTTGGAAGAGGTCATCAAAAGGATATAATGCCAGAGCTGGAACTGGGCAACTGAAGATTCCTCACCCTTCCTCCCCACCCCCCGGCACGTTCATCCTACCAACTAGTCTCATAGAAGATATTTCAAGAATGTAGTATTAAGACAGTAATATGGTGTTGAGAACATCTGGATGAGAGAAGGTCGGTCAAGACCTCCATATTAATTTAAGATTATGGTGGGCTGGAATAGAGAGCTACTTACCTTGCTGTCACCTAAGACAAACCTTGCATGTAATTTCCCTCTCTTACAAAACCTGCTACCTACCAATCTGCCTCTTTCTATGATCTCAGTTTTCACCTGGGAAACTCCAGAGGTTGTGACTCAACAGTGACTTACTAGCTTTGGATGATAGAGAAAGAACAGAACAGATGGATTTTACTATCATCAGGATACAGGATAATGCCATCTGTTGAGATAGAAATCATTATAGGGAAATAAAAAGTTTGTTGGACTACATAACAAATCCTGTTGATAATATTTTCTGTAGATGTCTGTGTGATTTTTTGATGAATATGCCCCATAGTTAGGTAGTATGGCCGATTTGTAGTTCAGAATGAATGGATGCCAGTTGTTAGTTTTAGAACTATCCGGCCATAGGCTGTGATTATAATGTGTGTTTATGAACTTGTCATAATAAATGTTTAAGAAGAAATATAAAAAAGCACTGAGGATGCAACATTGAAAATAACAATAAAGTTATTAAAGTCTGGCTTGAAATAATTTAACATGGAAAAACAAATACGGAGCTATGGAAGTCAACCATGCAAATAAAATACTATGAGAAGAAAAAGAAATAGTTGATTTCTATGGAGGTATGAAAAAGTCTCGTGGGGTTAGTTAGAAGTCGTGTCATATAATAGAGTTAAGGAACTGACAGGTGGACATATGGTACAAAAGAAAGACATCCGCCTGACCAGGCGGTGGCACAGTGGATAGAGCATCAGACTGGGAAGCAGAGGGCCCGGGTTCGAGACCTCGAGCTCGCCAGTTTGAGTGCCGGCTCATCTGATTTAAGCAAAAGTTCACCAGCTTGGACCCAAGGTCACTGGCTTGAGCAAAGGGTTACTCGGTCTTCTGTAACCCCATGGTCAAGGCACATATGAGAAAGCAGTCAATGAACAACTAAGGTGTCGCAATGGAAAACTAATGATTGATGCTTCTCATCTCTCTCCATTCCTGTCTGTCTGTCCCTATCTATCCCTGTCTCTGTCTCTGTAAAATAAATAAATAAATAAATAAATAAATAAAGACATCCAAGCAAATGGAACCATTTGAGCAAAAGCTGAGGACCCGGAGAAATAGTGGGTTTGATGGCTCCCAAGCAATTAACAACCCTAGGAACTTAAATGACTGACTGTTCATGTATTGATTGATTGAAATTCATTTACATCTCAAACGGGAACATCCTCAGTTTAAATATCATAGCCATCATCTACTGCCATATGCAAAATATGTTTTGATTCTTACTGACCAAATTCATCACCTAAAAAATTGTTCTGAAGACATGTTACTAAAAAGGCCAGTCTCTGTGTGTGTTCGTGCCTGCCATCAGCTTAAAACCGAACTTGTCAAATATGCCCTAGAAGGGAACAGCAGTGACTTGTTACAAGGAACTTGCACAACATCCATTTGTCTTAAAACTTGGTGTTAGTATTTTAAGGTCTATAGTTGAAAGGAAATGTTAATTCTATTTAAATGATTGTAAAGTAGTATTAAGAGTACCTTCTAATTCTAAATTCTTAAAATTTCTCTACAGGGACCCTGGCAATGTTTTACATTTCTAAATTTTAATAGAAATAGAGAGCTCACTTATTCAGCAATGTAGCTTTTTGAAATCATGATTATGTTATCAATTGCTTCTATTAATAACTGAGTGTTTCCTCTTGATTAGAGGGTCTCTTTCTTCCTCTGCATTCAGAGCAGGCTGTCAGTCAAGGCTTTGAATTCTCTAAAAGTTGCCAACTGAGGCTCGGTGGACCAAATCTCGTTCACAGGAGAGCTTTGTATGCCCTGCACAGAGGCAGCCTGAACAGTATTTAATTAAAAAAAAAATAGAGGCCAATATTTGCAGATGGACGACTCCAATAGAACTCTTTGGAGTTTTTTGTTGTGCTTGTTTTTTTTTTTTTTTTTTTTTTTTTTTTTTTTTTACAGAGCCAGAGAGAGAGCCAGAGAGAGGGATAGACAGGGACAGACAGACAGGAACAGAGAGATGAGAAGCATCAATCATTAGATTTTGTTGCGCATTGTGACATCTTAGTTGTTCATTGATTGCTTTCTCATATGTGCCTTGACCGCGAGCCTTCAGCAGACCGAGCAACCCCTTGCTCGAGCCAGTGACCTTGGGTCCAAGCTGGTGAGCTTTTGCTCAAACCAGATGAGCCTGCGCTCAAGCTGGCAACCCTGGGGTCTCAAAACTGGGTCCTCTGCATCCCAGTCCAATGCTCTATCCACTGCGCCACTGCCTGGTCAGGCTGTTGTTGTTGTTTTTTTATGAGGTAGAAGCAAACAAAAAAGATCCAGAAATACCAAGCCTACATTTCCCCATATTAACAGTTAGCTTTAATTAATTTATTTAAAAAAGAAAAGTCTACCCCTTGTTAAATTAAAAAACAAAATGGAGACCAAATTTGAAAATTTCCTGAGCAGAATAATTATTTAAGCCATGTAAGCAAAACTAGATATGATAATCATATATCTAATTCATCTTCCCAAAATGGTGTGAGATTAATCATCTTAACCCAATACTCTGTCATTGAGAAACCATCACTGTAATAACCAATTATTATAAAGTGAAAGGACTTTATTCTCACTTTCTAAGTTATCCTAGAATATTAGGCCTCTGAGCTTCAAATTAGTTTTAGAATTGAAGATTTTCAGTTTACAAACTAATTTTTTATGCACAGCGAACGATTTTTCTGATCTGGCATTAATTTTTCCTATTTCTGGACTTGACACCCTTCACTCAACAGTTTACATAATTACTGCTACTCCTAATTACTTCTCAACTTTGAAGCCAAGAGATGGTTGTCCTTTTATATAGTAGTTACACTTAAATTCTCAACAGTTTTAAAAGCAAAGAAAAATATTTATTCAGGTCATATCTCTCTGGCAGAAGTGGGACCTTCGTATTAGACCAAAATAGTAAGATTTATATAATGAAAAAAAATGTTTATAATGATTAATGAATAAACAAGAGAGTCCATATTTTCTTGTAGAAGCAAAGACTATACCTCCATGTTTAAATATGCAAACTAAATGTGAATTTGAGGTGGGACAGACCTAGTTCACAATTTATCAGTAAGCATCCAAAAAACAGAAAAAAGTGCATATCATTTAGATAGAAGTATTACTTAGATATTGAAGAGTTGGAAAGGAAGAAAGAAAGTTAATATATCATGATGCTAACAAGACCTGAGATACTACAGAAATTAGTTACCAACCCAACAGCTGAGGAACATGGTAATGTTGGAAACTCAGACCACCACCCACTCAACCGAGAGAAGAAATTCAGACTCCTGAATAAAAGGAGTCACTGCTCGGTGCTGCTGGTGTCTAGAAGAATTGCCCTGTTTGGCTGAAAACTGGAACTCTGAAGCACTGGGTCTGGAATGCTGGGGCAAATGAAAAGAGTTCTGCGATCCTGACCGGGCAGTGGCACAGTGAATAGAGCATTGGACTGGGATGCAGAGGACCCAGGTTCAAAACCCCGAGGCTGCTGGCTTGAGCACAGGCTCATCTGGCTTGAGCGTGGGATCATAGACATGACCCCATGGTTACTGGCTTGAGCCCAAAGGTTGCTGGCTTGAGCAAAAGGTCACTCACTCTACTGCAGCTCCCGGGTCAAGGCACATATAAGAAAGCAATCAACAAACAACTAAGCTGCCACAACAAAGACCTGATACTTCTCATCTCTCTCCCTTCCTGTCTGTCTATGCCTATTTGTCCCTCTCTCTGTCTCTGTCACAAAAAAAAATAATAAAATAAATAAAAATAAATTTTAAAAAAATCTGCAATTGTTGGGAAATCTACAAAGTGGAATCAACTGGTGGTGCTGGAATAACCTGCTATGCCGGGTGAAGAAATTTTGCTAGGGTGTCACTAACAGCATAGGAAGTAAAAATAATAATAATAATAATAGTAACAACAAGAAGCAAATATAATAACAGGAGACAAACAGAACAAATATAATAACAAGTAAATGTCTTACTTTCTCTAGCTTCCCAGTCTCCCAATACTATGCTGTCAGAATGTCTAACAGGAAGCAGCTGGCAAACCAGGAATGCACTGTAAGGCCCAGCCCCAGCTGGGAGCCCGTAGTTCAATAATGGGCAGTCACCTAACTAGTGATGTTGTAACTGATAAGTTCTGGTCTACAAAGTTTTTCATATATGTATACATGTATCATTTAGCACATTTGATTTCTACATCGTAGACATGATGACACCCATGTTCCTTATGAAGAAACTGGGTTAAAGCACAGGCTGTTTACATATCCCACATCACATGGGCTGCAGAACCAGCACTGGAGCCTTCCACTGCTCCAGTCAGCTCAAGGTGGGAATCCAACAGGCACTAAACTCTTAAGACTAATTGACTCCTTGAATTCCACTCTCCTGTAGAAATAGAAAGCTGGATGAACACTATTTACTTCCCCAAATCACAGATGATCGTCATTCACCGATATTTTAAATTTAGGGGAAAAAATATTAAAATATCTCCAGGTGACTAGAAGGGATATCTAAGAGCAATTAAATTTAATGTTCACAGAAATAGCTATGTGCCTTTAAAAAAAATGCTGGAAGAATACAATTCAGTTTTGTGCCTTAAAATAAATATCTGGAAAAGAGGCAACACTTCCTCCCCCTGCCCCTGGCAAAGAAATGAACTCTATTTAAAAAGAGTCTTTCCCTTACCCTGCCACTACCCTGCAAGGTGCATTACTGTGACTTATGGGGGAAAATGCATCATCACTTCCCAGGGTGAAGGCCTTCCCTTTTACCATCTGTTCAAAAACAAATGAGGGTTTAAAACAGGGGCCTGGAACCTATGGCTCATGAGCCAGATGTGGCTCTTTTGATGGCTGCATCTGGCTTGCAGACAAATCTTTAATAAAAATAATAATAACGTTAAAAATATAAAACATTCTCATGTATTACAATCCATTCATTTCCTACCACTCATGTTCATGGTTGCGGGTGGCTAGAGCCAATCACAGCTGTCCTCAAGGACAACACCAGATTTTTATTGGATAATGCGTAACGTACATGGGTCGTTGTATGGCTCTCAAGGAATTACATTTTAAAATACGTGGCGTTCATGGCTCTCTCAGCTAAAAAAGTTCCCGACCCCTGGTTTAAAAGCTACATATGCTGGTGATGACTCTAAGGTTACAGGTAACGGAGCCTTTTTTAATTGTGTGGTATACACCTTAAATAGTTCTAAGTGGCCGCGAATCCATGGAACACTAGTTGTACACATCGTTGAGAAACATTTTTTTTCCTGATAATTAAGTTTAGCAAGCATATATTTTGTTTTAACTGCTGGACTTACTAGTCTCTTTACCATTTTAACATGCCCTATGGAGTTTATATAAAATATACTTATTCTCCAAGTTTTTAGAGCCAAAGTATAAACAAAAACTTTTTCTAGGATTTCTTGCACAGAGTTAGTCTAATGGCTCATGGGACAAAGTGGGAGAATATTTGTTTAAGTAAATAACACTGCTGACTCTGCCACTAATATCTTACCCAACTGTTATGGAAGATTTGCCTGGATAAGAAAATTCCAGTTCTTCTTAAATTTTTATGTTGCTTTTGCTATATAGTACACAGCTATAGTTCTCTTACAAAAGACACTAAAGATTATAGACACTCTGCCAAAGAGCTCTCCCCAGACCTAAGAGTCTCCAACAGTCTTGTTTCAGAGTAAAGGTGCCTTCAAAAATTCTACAATAGATTGTCCCAGCTTTTTAAGCACTCATGTTTTCTGCCTGAAAACCTGTCCCTTCCCTCCATATTCTAACAAAGTGTCTTGCCACTTGTGACAAGAACACAGATATTCTCGCATAATTTTGCTTGTGCCCCGTCCCTCGTCCCACGCCCCCCTCAAAGTCAGAGGGACGGTGGGGCAGTGGTGGGTGTTCTTTCCTGAGTGGCAAAGAAGGTAGAAACAGAGTGGGTGACATAAAATTGGCCAAGGTACTTATACCTTTGCATTTCAAACTGCCTTCTCCTACTGCAGGATATCAGAGCGAGGAAGGCCATCCCAATCTTACCTTGGCCAGTGAAGGAACAGAGCTGCGAGGTGACTTGTTCAAGGCCTACAACAAGTTCCCGTCTGAACCAACAGCAAAGTTGAAATCTCCCACCCGTCTCCTGGCCAGTGCTATTTATCCGCCGAAGAGCCTTCCACACATGGGCTGGGTTAGGCTGGAATGCTTTGCACCTGACTTAAATCAATGCCATCCAAGGCTGACTAATCATCGGATTCACCGGATTTCTCTCTTAACAATAGACCTGCAGGTTCCGTCTCACCCTGTGTGGTGTCTAAATCACGCAGTCCATACTTCTCTAACCTAAAATATGTCCCAAGGACTCTAAGATCATAAAGGCTGGGTAATACAAAAGAAGACCATGACGTTTGAGAACCATGAGCTATTTGTCCTAGACTTATTTTTATTCTGCAAGTATAACACATGGTCTTTCCTAGTTAAAGGAGTCAAGGGTAGAGTTGCTACTTCAATAATGTCTAGCTAGACCTTGCCATGTGAACTATGGTAAGTTAATTTCTTTTATTCAAGTCACATCCATTGTGAAAGCTGGGTACCATCCCCTGTCTCTGGTGTCCTAATACCAAAGTCTAATTCATTGCTGGGAGAAAAGGTCTTTCATCTTCCCCTAAAAAGTGTCAAAAAATGTTTAATCTGTGTCTCTTTTTTATCAGCACTTTGCATCCCAAATATGCCAAAATGATACAGAAACTTCAGAGTGATTAAAAACAAACAAAATAGACAAAAACAAACAAAAAAAGAAAGTCTGAATCGGCACATGGGTCCCAAACCTGGGAGCTCCAAATTGAAACATTTGTTTGGAGGAAAAATAGGCACTATACATTCTGCAAGCATATTTCATTTTAAGTATATAGAATAGTCTCTCCTATTTCTCTTTCACTTGCTCTTAAAAGTTGGGTTATCTCACTGTATTTTTTTTTATGAGAGTAAAAGGACAAGTAGTATTTCCATTACAGATAAGAAATACAAGTTTCAGGCACAGTCTGGGGAAATTCACCAGCTGGCCAATTATGATTAGAGGGAAACTGCTGTGGAGAGTGAAATTCCACTGAGGTCCTTAAAGTCATTGCCTGTTTGCAAGGTGCACATGTTTATACAGTTAGAAAAGGGTTTTCAGATCTTACAGATGGCAATGAGATCAAAAGATACATTTTAAACAGAACAAACCAATACCTGGAATCTGATAGCAAATTACCGTAAGTCTCTTGTGATTTTTTTCCCCTCTTTCACTGCAGGGATATAGAACCTAACCTGTGTTAGACAGTCTGCATTTATAGACAGTTCACTTCCCCAGAACTTGCGGCGACAACAGCGTTCGTCCTTGGTATCTCAAGAGTCAACATTATTAGCAGTCATCATCATTATCAACATGGAAACCCCCTTACTGCGTGCATGCTGTGTGTGAGGGAATTACAGAACCAACCAAAGAACAGTATCACGTGGTTAAGAATCTCAGTTGAGCCCTGGCCGGTTGGCTCAGCGGTAGAGCGTCGGCCTGGCGTGCGGGGGACCCGGGTTCGATTCCTGGCCAGGGCACATAGGAGAAGCGCCCATTTGCTTCTCCACCCCCCACCCCTCCTTCCTCTCTGTCTCTCTCTTCCCCTCCCGCAGCCAAGGCTCCATTGGAGCAAAGATGGCCCGGGCGCTGGGGATGGCTCCTTGGCCTCTGCCCCAGGCGCTAGAGTGGCTCTGGTCGCAGCACAGCGACGCCCCGGAGGGGCAGAGCATCGCCCCGGGGTGGGCAGAGCTTTGCCCCTGGTGGGTGTGCCGGGTGGATACCGGTCTGGCGCATGCGGGAGTCTGTCTGACTGTCTCTCCCCATTTCCAGCTTCAGAAAAATACAAAAAAAAAAAAAAAAAAGAATCTCAGTTGTGACATTACATTTTCTGGAATCAAAACCTGACTCTGTCGTCTTACCAGGTGTGTACATCTGGGTGGGTTACTTAACGTCTCTATGCCACAGGTTAGTATATGAAAAACGACAGAGAATATAATATCTTCCACATTGAATTGTACCAAGTGTTAAATTGTATAATGTATCAGCAAGGTAGATATTGAGTAGTGTGATTAAAGTAAATGGAAGCTATGGATATGAAAAATGTAGAAACATGATCCTTGAGTAAATTAATAAAAAATTCAAGGAACATAATATTTTAATTTAACCAAATCACTTAACACATATTCACCGAGCTTTTTACTATGGGCTAAACATTTGGCTAACCACGGGTCCCCAAACTTTTTACACAGGGGGCCAGTTCACTGTCCCTCAGACTGTTGGAGGGCCGCCACATACAGTGCTCCTCTCACTGACCACCAATGAAAGAGGTGCCCCTTCCAGAAGTGCAGCAAGGGCCGGATAAATGGCCTCAGGGGACCGCATTGTGGCCTTTGGGCCGTAGTTTGGGGATGCCTGGCCGCTAAAAGATAAAGGCGATATGAAAATGAACACGGCCCTTCTGAGTCTCAGAAAGAACCTCACATAAGTTGGTGAGTAAAGCATCAATACCGGTTCACGATGCCACAAGGCTCTCTGTGAACACTTGCAAACCAATGGTCAGACAATAAATGCTTTAAAGTCAAAGGAAGAGGGGATTGGTAAAGTGTAAGGGAAGATTGATGAATGAGGAGACACTCAAGTCTGACCTTATGGGAGGTATAATTTGTCCAGGAAGAGAATAAGAGAAATGGTATTTTAGTCCTGGGAAATGGGTTGAACAGGAGGATATATTTGGAACAGGAGGATATATTTAAAAAACAATAAGTGGATCCTCTTGGACATAAAAGATTCCCTTTGTTTTGAAAAACAGAGTAAAATGCAAGGTTAGCAACTGGGATTAGTGGTAAAAATGGACTCTCAGGGTAAACTTTACACAAATATAGACAGGAGTTGCCCAGCAAAGAAAATGCCAAGCCCTGGCTGGTTGGCTCAGTGGTAGAGCATCAGCCTGGCGTGCAGGAGTCCTGGGTTCGATTCCCGGCCAGGGCACATAGGAGAAGTGCCCATCTGCTTCTCCACCCCTCCCCCTCTCCTTCCTCTCTGTCTCTCTTCCCCTCCCGCAGCCGAGGCTCCATTGGAGCAAAAGATGGCCCGGGCGCTGGGGATGGCTCCTTGGCCTCTGTCCCAGGCGCTAAAGTGGCTCTGGTCGTGACAGAGCAATGCCCCAGATGGGCAGAGCATCGCCCCCTGGTGGGCGTGCCGGTGGATCCCTGTCGGGCGCATGTGGGAGTCTGTCTGACTGCCTCCCCGTTTCCAGCTTCAGAAAAATACAAAAAAAAAAAAAAAAAAAAAAGAAAATGCCAAGCCTAGTGTTTCAGGGAACTCTCCAGCACTGACACTGTCACAGGTAAGTTTCACCTTGAGCAGGAGATGGGTGGATACCCTCTGATGTCTACCTGATGTTCAAACTGGTGATTATGCTTTGCTTGCCGTGGGGATCCAAGGATGAGCCACCATAATGGGGAGAATGAGACGGAAGAGGTGATTCCTGGCCTCTACTCTGCTGGATAGTCAAAGTGTAACCATGGGCACGTCCCTCTCCTTCTCTCAGACCCTACTCCCTTCCCAGCATCTCTCTCACAGACCGTGTGAATTCAATGAGCTAATTCATATAGCAAGTGCCTGTGAGTCATCAGGGACTGTGTCAATGAAATAGAAGGGAAAATAAGAGAAATTTGTTAATACCCACTAAGAATCACTTTTGAGCAAAAAGCAGAATGCCCATCTAACTCTCAGTGACCCGCCCCAATCTCCTCTTTCCCTCCTAGCCCCAACTCTATCAACGCTCCATGGACACCCATCCTCGCCCTCTCCTCTCCTCGGTTCTAGGTGCTGTGCTAAGTAAGTGCCTTTGAAACATGGTTTTGGTTAGTCAGCAAGGCTGACTCCACCAGGTAGGCACTATTGTCCCAGTTCACAGATCAGAACCCTGATGCTCAAAGCATTCCCAGCGGGCCAGGCAACACCTGGAAACAGCCCAGATGTTTCTAAAGCCAGGCCTATACCATCAACCACTTTTACAGTGAGCCTCCCAGTTTATGTCACAGGGGCCTTGAAGCCAGGAGCTAACTGCCCACATGCTCCGCCTTAGGACAGATTTCAGGACACAGGACACGCAGGGCTGCCCTCTGCTGCCCCTTCCTCTGTGTTACACTCATGGCCTCCAAGGGCCTCTGGTTTGCTTTCAATATTGTTGACAATATGTCCATTAGAAAAAAAAAAGCAACCAACTAGACTATATCTCTGCCCTGGACAGAACGAAAGCACATATTCAGTGGCCCTTTGGTTATTGATGACCTGAAATAATACAGTTGAAAGAGCCATCCCAGAATGTCCCACAGAGAAGCTTCAACTCTGACAAAGCTACTCACTTGCCATGTGCCCTCGACAAATATTTCAGCTGCTTTAAGCCTCAGTTTTTTCATCTTTAGGAGAGAACACCTCCTGTCATTTCTGCTTGCCCAGAAGGATAAAATTAAGTGATGCAGATGAAAAATTTATGAACTATTGTATAAAGTACTTTGATGCTAATCATTGTTTTTCTTTTTAAGAGCAGCTGTGGTATAAAGGAATGATATAGATAAACTGGACTTGAGTTCAAGACCCAGGGATGGTGCTTAAAACTATGTGATATTATTATTTTTTTTAATTTTTTTTTTTTTTTGTATTTTTCCAAAGCTGGAAACGGGGAGAGACAGTCAGACAGACTCCCGCATGCGCCCAACCGGGATCCACCCGGCATGCCCACCAGGGGGCGATGCTCTGCCCATCTGGGGCGTCGCTCTGTTGCGTCCAGAGCCATTCTAGCGCCTGAGGCAGAGGCCAAGGAGCCATCCCCAGCGCCCAGGCCATCTTTGCTCCAATGGAGCCTCGCTGTGGGAGGGGAAGAGAGAGACAGAGAGGAAGGAGAGGGGGAGGGGTAGAGAAGCAAATGGGTGCCTCTCCTGTGTGCCCTGGCAGGGAATCAAACCCGGGTCCCCCGCACGCCAGGCCGACGCTCTACCGCTGAGCCAACTGGCCAGGGCCCTATGTGATATTATTTGAGTGACGTCTAGTCTCTGAGCCTCAATTTTTATAATCTGGTAACAACAGGTGTAAAATATACTGTTCTTAGCAAGACTGTTAAGACAAAAATTGAAAATTTGCTTAAAACTAAACTACCTATCATTTTAATATATGCTATAATTGATTAGCTAGTAATAGATGTTAATTTTTTTCTAATTAAAAGAACAATACAGGCCCTGGCCAGTTGGCTCACTGGTAGAGTATCGGCCTGGTGTGTAGATGTCCGAAGTTTGATTCTTGGTCAGGGCACGCAGGAGAGGCTTCTCCACCCTTCCCCTTTTTCTCTCTCTTCCCCTCCTGCAGCCATACCTGATTGGTTTGAGCGCATCACCCGGGCACTGAGGATGGCTCTGTGGAACATCCAACTCAAGTGCTAAAAATATCTTGGTTGCAAGTGGTCCCAGATGGGCAGAGAGTTGGCCCCAGATGGGGGTTGAAAGGTGGATCCTGGTGGGGGTACATGTGGGAGCCTGCTTCTGTATCTCCCCTATTCTCTCTGAAAGAAAAAATGAAAAACAAAACGAAACACATTAACCACATCATTGGGGATGTTGCGACTTGTCAGATGGGCTCTATGTGAGTGGGTTTCTTTCTTTGGAAGGCTGTTAAGTAGTACTGTGTAAAATATAAATAACATACCTTAAAGGGTAATGGGTGGTTTAGAGAAGACACAGCAGCCTAGGCTATAAAACCACCTTTCAGTGATAGAAGGGTTAACACAGTTTAGGGAATGAGTACCAGGAAAGACACAGTAGCTCTGAGCTAGGGCTAGACCAGAGTCTGCCATTTCTCTTGGCAGAGAAAGCTAGGTCTGCTTTTATCAGTTATGACCGTCACCCTATGAAGAGCAGCTCCAGCAGCTTCTTGCTGTGAGGGGCCCAGGGAACCAAGTTCCTCCAGTAAGATCAAGACTTTCTTGCAATCTGTGCTGCCCTCTCTGACATTTAGCTGAGCCTGGAGCTTGTTCAGTGTTGTGACCTGGAGGCCTTTATGTCGCACAGAGTGAAGTGAAGGTGGCTGCTCCCAGGCCCACAGTTTCCTGTACCTCCAGACTCCATACAAATGAAGAGAAAGGCTGTATGTTCTTAAAGGGAGGAAGTAGCCTTAGAGAAAGTTTGGGTTCCCCCTTAAGAAGGCACAGATATATAGATGTTATGTGGACTTTGGGGTCAGTCCCATCATGGTCTAGCGTTGTTTTTTCAGGGTGTTACCTAACCTCTCTGGGTTTCAGGTTCCCCACCTGTTCAAAGAGGAAAATGACACCCCCCTCTCTTGGTTGTCCTGAGAATTTCTGGAGTTAATAGGTAAAGAAATGCCTGGCAATCACCTCACGCTGGACACTCAAACACAGCTGCTCTCACCATTGTTTCTTCCCATTTGCAGATCACGGACATACCAAGCTTTGTTGGTTTGTGTCAATCTGAAGAGTTTTCTTTAGCCATGATCACAGGCAAGAGGATTTGCTAGAAGCTGTGGGAATGCAAAGATGTTTACGTTGTGGCCCTGTCCATAGCTTCACAGCCAACTGGTAAGATGGAGCATATGCAGGGGAAGAACCGTAACAGAAGGAGATGCATACGGGTGCCTAATGAGTCCAGGTGGCAAGTGCTGTAGGAGCCGAGATGCCAGAAAGGTCGCACACTGGGGGATGAAACAGTTGGAAGTTTCTTGCAGAAATTCACTTTTTCAGTCAATCAAGCAGTCGCCATCATTACATGTCCACGTGGTTCTATGAACTGCGCTTGATGTTATGTCTGAGATGGGTCTTGAAGAATGAGCAAGGACTTAACTATTATACATTGTCTTACCTTGTTGTTACCTTGGCTGCAATTACTTATGACTCTTATTTTTTTAAAGACTTAATGTATTCATTTTAGAAGAGAGAGAGAGAGAGAGAGAAAGTGGGAGGAGCAGGAAGCATCAACTCCCATATGTGCCTTGACTGGGCAAGCCCAGGGTTACGAACCAGCAACCTCGGCATTCCAGGTCGATGCTTTATCCACTGCACCACCACAGGTCAAGCCTTATGATTCTTATTCATCTATCTCTACTCCCCAGTCCCTCATACTGTGCCTAAGAGTGTACAACTATCACTGTGTCCTGAAGGAATTTTAACTTCAACAAACTCCAGGCTGAGAATGTGATTTTTCTTTTAAATAAGGCATAACCAAGAATTTCTGCTTCAATTGCCATCACTGTACATCCAGTGCCCCAAACTGCGGACCTTAATATCAGCTCTAATTCTTTTCTCACCCTATAGTCTGCAAATCACTGCTCAGAAGACGAGAATAGCAAAACTCTTCAACAAGGGATATGTCTTCTAAATTTTTAATGCTTCATTCATTCTCTTAGTTCAGGCATCATTCATGTGGGGAGATAATTATATAAAGTGACTAATTTTGAAGACAGATTTTGAATCCCAGCAATGCTGTTTGTTAGCTACCTGTTTGGCCTTAGTACTCAATATCTTGCTGCCTCAGTGTCCGCTAAAAAATGGGAGAGCAATTGTTACTAGTTTAGGAAGTTGTGGTGGCACATAGGAATTGAAAATCTGAAAAACACTTAAAACATTACCCAGACTCAGTAAGTGCTCAGAAAGGCTCACATTTATCATTATTGTTGTCTCTATCCTAAAGTATTCCACATGATTTCCTGCCCCATGCAGTTTTCTGATGCACTTTCTTAATCTGATTATATCATTCTGAGTTTGACAGCATCCAGCTGACTCACATTTGAGTGAACAATAAGATAACCAAATCTCACACTGTTGGCTTTTCAAGATTGGGGCCCTCCTTCAAATACCCCATCCATCTTCACCTAAGCTTGAAGCCAAAATAAAAAAGTAAACCTCTTTCTTTCCTTCTAATATGTCAGATGTTCTCCTGACCCTTTCAAAAAGGGCCTCCCTGGTTCTTCCTTCTGTCACTCAGCATTCTTTATCTACTTCTGTCATAGCTGTAATTTGTATGGGCACCGATGCTGATATATACTAAATACTCAGGAAATCTTTTCTGGGTAAGTGGATAAATGAATGAATGAATGGACATATTTAATAACCGAGTAGATTTTAGAGTATTGCTACCATATTGAATGTTTTCCCATTATTATAGACTTTATAAAAGTCCAGTATCTTAAGTTTATGAATTATTTTGATCCTCAGGGGAAAACCCCCCCAACAAAATATGGTTACCTTTTCTACACACTTCTGTTTTCAGAAGAACAGAATTAAGTTCACCTCTCCTAAAACTTCAACAAATTGATTTAGACACCATTGTGCCACCACATCTTAGTATAAGTAGGGTAGAAGTCATATCTGGTCTTCCCAGGAGAGTCCCAATTTATGCATCATTCTGTATTGACTTTAAGAAGCACCTTTATCTTGTTTAAAAGTATTCTGATTTGGGTGATCAATTATAATGTCACCCTAATTATAAAGAAGATTTACTGCTAAAGTTATAGAAAATTAAAGAATTGCATAGTAACATAGTCCAAGAATAAATGACACTGTCTATAGACAGCATCCCAAGGACTAGTTAACATCATTACACAGTACACAGCTTATCTTTTAAAAATGTTTATTAGTTGTTCTCTCTGCACTATGTTTGATATTTTTATACATAATTGTCTATTTCTTGTCACATACACATTCTCTTCCTCCTTCCTTCTTCCTATAGTTTGGGCCATGGACATAACCTACAGACATAGGTTCTGCAAAATTTCAAGAGCACGGGTTAAAAATTTAGAACAACTCTTCAGGATTTAAGTGATAGAAATTCAAATCATATTGACTATGGCCAGCTGAGGACTGCACCCCCTCCAAGGTATCCATTTCTTTTTTTTTTTTTTTTTTTCCTGAAGCTGGAAACGGGGAGAGACAGTCAGACAGACTCCCGCATGCGCCCAACCGGAATCCACCCGGCATGCCCACCAGGGGCGACACTCTGCCCACCAGGGGGCAATGCTCTGCCCCTCCGGGGCATCGCTCTGCTGCGACCAGAGCCACTCTAGCGCCTGGGGCAGAGGCCAAGGAGCCATCCCCAGCGCCCGGGCCATCTTTGCTCCAATGGAGCCTTGGCTGCGGGAGGGGAAGAGAGAGACAGAGAGGAAGGGGGGGGAGAAGCAAATGGGCGCTTCTCCTATGTGCCCTGGCCAGGAATCAAACCCGGGTCCCCCGCATGCCAGGCTGATGCTCTACCGCTGAGCCAACCGGCCAGGGCCGGTATCCATTTCTTAATTCCCAGAAACTATGAACATGTTATCTTTCATGGCAAAAACAAAACAAAACAAAACAAAACAAAACCTTTGAAGATATAATTCAGTTAAGGACTGGATATGGGGAGATTGTTCTGGGTTTTCTGGGCCTTAGAAGAGGGAGTCAAGATGGGCAGAATCACAGAGATATTAGGATGAAAGCAGAGGTCAGAGAAGAGAGAACGTGCTACCTTGTTGGCTTTCAGCATGATGAAAGGGGCCATGAACCAAGGAATGTAGGCAGGCTACAGAAGCAGGATCCATCAAAAAAGCACACTTCTTCCTTAGAACCTCCAGAAGGAGCCAGCCATGCCAACACTTAGGCTTTAGCCCAGCGAACCTAATTCCAGACTTCTGACCTACAGAGCTAAATGAGAATAAAATTGTGTGTTTTAAGCCATTAAGTTCTTAACAGATTTTTTTTTTAGGAGCAATAGGATCTAATATACTGATGACTTGGAAAAGGGAGTTTGTATGCTAACACAACTCCAAATTTCATGGGCACCTTGCTTCAGATATGGTTTGATTCAGGTGTTCCAACAATGTCACCAAAAAGCTTTCTCTGTATTTTATGTCTGCTTCTTCTGGCTGGCATTTCCGAAGTGTCTTTTGTACCTGCCATGTTTCATCTTAGCTTCATTCCAGAACTGATCACATTAGCTCTCGCTCTCATTTGCTATTTACATACTTGATCTTGCCGCTGGAATTACCACACCTTTATTGTCCTACTTTCAGTGATTCTTCTGACATTTCCTTCCCTGCTTTACTTCCAAGTCTTTCAACTCATTGAAAATAATTCTGATGCATCACTGAGCTGTAAACATTTTCTCCGGGCAAGGTTAAGCCTTCCTGGTCTGAGCTATTAAGGGCTTTTATTTTTAATCCCTTTCCAAATAAAAGTTGTGAAACTAAGAAGGTTAAGTGAACAAGAGAGGAAATAAGGCCCTGGCTGTTGGCTCAGTGGATACAGCACTGGCCCGGCATATAGATGCCCCAAGGTTCGATTCCCAGTCAGCAGTGACCATCTGCTTCTCCACCTTCTCTCCCTCTTCCCCTCCCACAGCCAGTGGCTTGATTGGTTCGAGTGTGGCTCCAGACACAGAGACAGCTCCATTGGAGCACATTAGCCTCAGGCACTCTAAATAGCTTGGTACTTAAGCATCAGCCTCAGATAGGGTTGCTGACTGAATCTTGGTCATGGCATGAGGGAGTCTAACTCACTATCTCTCCTCCTCTCACCAAAAAAAGGAAAAAGAGAAGAAATGAAAAATAGGATATGGGTGAGAAGGACTAGAAAAGCAGGAGGGAGAAGTAGAGATCTTTTATCTAAGCCGCCCATGCAGCTTTTTCAAAGCAAGAGAAAAGGGAATGGGAAAACAGATAAAGATAACGAAGAAGCCACGGACTGAGAACAAGTAAGGGAGGAGGTCAGAGTAGCACCCTTTTGAAGATTTCTGTGAAATTGTTCATTTCCAAGAAAGGATACAAATGGATTAAAAGAATAAAGAGTTTTGGCAATGCTTTGAGTTCTACATGGAGATGTGTTTCTCTTAATCCTCTCAGTAGTAAATTGTAATCTTCCTTGAGGCTCTCTAAAAAAAACTTGCATGAGATACCTTGTAGAATTATGACAATTAGCAAGTGCATGTGCACTCTTATAAATGATGCCCTTTGTTTATAAACATTTAATAACAATAACTCTGAATGGATGACCTGAGCTTTATTATATATTTGTTAATGTATAGAAACACACTATACTTAGCTCTCCTCCCTGCTTTCAGATGATTGTGCAAAAGAGTCTTCCCCTACCTGAGCAGACATCAAAATCTCATGCTATGAGATACGGCAAGGTCAAGAAAAAGTAAATGAAAATGAAAACAAGTGGTAATGAGAGAAAATGGGGAGATGAAAGAAATAAATAGAAGAGAGACTTTAAATGGGACCTTTATAAGAGTATTATTTCATCAATAACTACTGACTCATTAGCAAGCTTATATGGAGCTTCTATTATTCCCTATATATGCTTTACTGGGAATACTAAGCAGGATTTTTATTGTGAATTTTGTGAGTATGTCATGCCAAAAATTCTCAGAGGCTCAGATTTCTCTAGAAGGAGAGTCTGTGCCAAAATAGAGAACATGGGAGAAATTTTTTGGAGGAAGGAAAACTGAGCTTCAAAGGCTGGGTACAGCCTGGAAAATGTATACAAGAGATGAAGGCCTATTAAGGAAGGAAAATTATAGAAATACAAATCAAAGGTCTATATCACTGAACCTGTTGTGTATGAACCTGGGTTGATTGGAGGGACAAAGAGTATTAAGTAGAATGAAAAGAAGCAGAGAAAGCCAACAAGATGGGAGCAGGGGAAGGAAATTAATCATTAGATAAAGAAGAGGGAGAAAAAATGGAGGAGAGGAGGAAAAAAGTGGAGGGGAGAAAAAAATGGAGGAGAGGAAGAAAAAATGGAGTGGAGGAAGATGATTGAGAGAAAGATGTAAAGCAAATTCAATTGCAGATGTTCATAAACTTCTGCACCTGAAGTCACCATGCTGGTCTCAGAGAGCCTGGCAATGCCCAAGAGTTGAGTCCTGTTATGTGCTTATCTTCAGTTTGCTGGATAGATTGTGTGTACATAGTCCACGTGATGTGAGGTTGTGATGTCTTGAATCCCAGTTCCCCACGTGCAAGGGAATGTATTCTGTAAGCCCAAAAGAAAAATGCGAGAATTGAAACAAGAATATGTAAATCCATTCAGTGATATGTGGGAACGTTTCTGTATCAGATTAAATTTATTTTAAATATTTTACTGATGACATAAATAGGAGAGGATTTGTTGTGATTTGTTTTGCATACTGATTACTAATTCATTAATAAATTATCACTATTGAGATTTAATTACAAAGTCTCAATTATCAACATTTCTATGGGAAAAAAATAACAAAACAAAACAAAAACCCTTATCTGTCACATGTATCTTTCACTGTATCCGTCCACTTTAGCATGGTCTCCTTGGGAGCTTTGCCCTGTGCCAATTTAGCTGAGACAGAAGTACGTTTCCAAGATTTCCTTCCCTGTGGGCTCTGTATTAGGGTTGTTCACAAAATGAACTGGAGTGAGATTGGGAAGACAGATATGAGGAAGCAGCAATATTTACACTTGGAGAGTTGGTATAGGGTTAGGTGCTGTTGCAATTTATATACATTGTTGCAGACCTGCTGGCTCAATAAATCCGGAAAGATTGGCAAATGATACAAAGGATTGTAGCCATAGGGTGGTGAAATAAACATTCTAGAACAGGGGTCTCCAAACTACGGCCGGCAGGCCACATGCGGCCCCCTGAGGCCATTTATCCGGCCCCGCCGCACTTCCGGAAGGGGCACCTCTTTCATTGGTGGTCAGTAAGAGGAGCACATTGACCATCTCATTAGCCAAAAGCAGTTCCATAGTTCCCATTGAAATACTGGTCAGTTTGTTGATTTAAATTTACTTGTTCTTTATTTTAGATATTGTTTTTGTTCCCGTTTTGTTTTGTTTTTACTTTAAAATAAGATATGTGCAGTGTGCATAGGGATTTGTTCATAGTTTTTTTTATAGTCCGGCCCTCCAACGGTCTGAGGGACAGTGAACTGGCCCCCTGTGTAAAAAGTTTGGGGACCCCTGGTCTAAAAGTTCAGCTATTCATTAATATACTATTTCAACTAAACAATTTGTATTGAGTCCCTACTCAGTGAAAGTTACTGCCTAGCTTCCAGTGGAGAGAAGGGGAAAACAGAAAGTCCTTGACACAGTGTCTGACTTTCCAAGTATGCAGGGAGAGGGGAGAATATGAAGTAAGAGTCTTATGAGATATATATACTATGAAGTAAAAGATTTGTTCATTGGTTCCTTCTTATAATTAATTTGTATTAAGAACTGTGTATATTCTGTCACCACTATGGCACTAAAGGTTGCCAATCTAGAGAAGGCAGGACTATTGTCTTCAGATTATAGAGACAATATGAGGTGATCAAGCAAAGCTTTTTTTCCAAGCAAAGCTTCTTGAAGAGGTGATATTTAGATTGGGAAAATTTTTTGATAGGCAAAGGGGAGGGCGGAGGAACCCAAGAAGAAGGAATGGCCAAAGATGGAAATGCAGTAGTGGGCAAGCCATGGCACAATCTGAATGCAGAATATTTAGAGGAGAGTGACAAGATATCTGACCTTGGCTTCCAATCCGTCCAGGAGGATTTATTAACCCTTCAAGGGTCATTTTTAGAAACGTTGCATTTTTATCCAGACAACTTTGTATCCAGCCTTTCAGAAGGCTCAGAAACACCTCGTAAAAACAGGTGCACTTATTTGAGCACACAGAAACTTGATTGACCCCATATGTGTGCATGATAATTTGAAGTGCAGGATCTAAAATCTTAACTCTACCTCAGTTTACATTGTACTTATCCTTCTTAAACCCTTCCCTTAACTATCCTGTTTTCAACTTCATCTTAATTCTGAGGACACGGTTGATATATAATCCTCAACTCTTACAAAAATGCATCTAATATTTTCTACTTCAGCAATGGATAATTTTACTACTTTCCATGTAACAGTGCATCACCAGCAGCATAATTCTGATAGCTCTTTACACTAAATGCAACGAGGTAGCCAAGTGAGAAATCAAACTGACTTTATACAGTGTGTCTGTAAAGTCATGGTACACTTTTGAACAGTCACAGGAAAGCAACAAAAGACAATAGAAATGTGAAATCTGCACCAAATAAAAGGAAAACTCTCCCAGTTTCATACCTATTCAGTGCAGTTTGATGCGGGCTCATGCACAGATTTTTTAGGGCTCCTTAGGTAGCTATCCTGTATAACCTCTACAGACTCGTCACTGACTGATGGCCTACCAGAACGGGTTTCTCCACCAAACTGCCAGTTTCCTTCAACTGCTTATCCCACCAAGTAATGTTGTTCCTATGTGGTGGTGCTTCATTATAAACGTGCTGATATTCACGTTGCACTTTGGTCACAGATTCGAATTTAGCAAGCCACAGAACACATTGAACTTTCCTCTGTACCGTCCACATCTTGACTGGCATGGCCGTAGGCTGCTCCGCTGTATACACGGTGTTACGTCATCATCTGTGCATGCGCACATGCTGTCACATCATCCTACAGAAACTGGGAGGGTTTTTCTTTTATTTGGTGAAGATTTCACATTTCTATCGTCTTTTGTTGCTTTCCTGTGACCGGTCAAAAGTATACCATGACATTACTGACACACTGTACTTCATATATGCACAAGTCAGATAGCTTACTGGATGTGAGAAAAATACACCATTACATTATAAACAAAGAAATGCTTTTAGAAACCAAAAGCTGTTAAAGGGTAATTTCTTTCAGTTCTTACAGCCTCATAGCTTTATATTTAGTTTATGTTTGATGATTTTTGGTGCTATGATTTATTATATTGTTTATGTTTTATTTTGATTTATTATATTGTCTCATGTTTATATACTTGAAGTAATTTTATAAGCATTGAAAACCAATTTGATTTAGAAAAAAATATGAATGCAAGTTTAACTTTTTGCTTAAATAAATTAACTACTATGCAGAAATGAGAATCTAAAGCACACATGGAGGATTGGTTTACAACTATGTCCATAGAAGACAACAATTTTCTGAAACAAGCACCCCCTGCTACACCCTGTTTATAACTATAGTGTATAAAATACTTCGGTTAATTCCCTTTCTGTTTCTACTTTACTGTTGATAGTTTTTTAGATGCTTTCCTGAGCTTACACTCACCCATTCCTTACCAATTTGTGGACAAATACTGTTAAAAGACTCATTGTTCCTGTTTTTAAAGAAAGAGATATTGGAACCAAAAGAGCACCTAATGTCAATAATTAAGTTATTCTCATTCAGACTTAAATACATAAGCCTATATTATGACTACAATTTGATTTTAAAACTATGGTTGTATGAAATATGGATCTAGGGGCTGTAGCATTAAAGAGAAGATGTTGAGAATGGTTTAGTAATGGACTTGGCCATGAACGAAGTGATGAGTGCCTTTTCAATATGAAATTGAATATTAAAAATTCAGATTATGCAATAGGTTCATGATAAATTGAATAATCACTGTTGATTATTTGTGATAAGATGCCTACTGAAAGGCACAGAAAAAGCAAGTGCCTACTGCACATGATCATTCCATTAAGAGAGAGAGAGAGAGAGAGAGAGAGAGTATGTGTGTGTGTGTGTAGGTTAATATGTGTCTTGTATACTACAGCACTGCAGAAATGAATGAATGAATGAATGAATGAATGAATAAATAAATAAATAGAAATAAACTAACAAACTCTAGGCTAAAAAAGTCTACTTAAGTTACATTAAAAAGAACAAAAAAGGACTTAACAGTTCTGCCAAGAGGGAATATCCCCATCCTTTCCTGGTCCTTCCCCCTACAATAAAATACTTTGAGAATAGCACAACATGAAGCATAGAAAGACTCTGAAAAGTGGGAATAATAAGACATACCACCCAGGAAACTTGGGACTTGAGGAATGACACAGTGGTGAATTCTGGGTTTCCTTATTGTCTCCCATATATTAGGACAGGGCACTTTAAAAGCCATCAACTCAGAATTGCCAACAGGCATGACAACAAAGTCTCTAAGAAATGCCTCCTTGTATTGAAGAAGACATAAATACATAGAGAAACATATCATGTTCATGATTTGGAAGATACAACATAAAAAAATCAATTTTAAAAATTGATCTCTAGGCTGAATATGATCCTATCAAAATATTTGCATGTTTTAGTAGGTACAGACAAGCTTGTTTTAAAGTTATATGGGAAGGTACACATCTTGGGATAGCTGAAACAATATTAAAAAATATGAAGTGGGAGAAAATACTCAATATTAGGGTCTACTAGATAGCTGTGATAAGCAAGAGAAACATATCAGTAGAGGTAGACACAGATGAATGGGATGGATTGAAGAAATCAGATATAGACCCACACAGCTATGCCCAACTGGATTTGAATAGAGGCACGAAAGCTATTCAATAGAAAGATAGTCTCTTCAACTAATGATTGTGAAGGAAATGGACATCAACAAACTAAAACAACAAACTTGACTGAAAGCTCAGACCTTGTACAAGAACAACCCAAATAAATCACAGAATTAAATGAAATGTTCTAACACATTTGGAAAACAACACAGGAGCAAATCTGCAGAATCTAGGCTAGCAAAAGCATCATAAACTTGATGTCAAAAGTACAAACCATAAAAGAAAAAATTGGTACATTGTACCTCATCAAAACAATTTTTAAAACCCCTCAAATTTTGTCTGCAGCTAACTTCTAAGTAACTTATATAGGTACTTGGCTCTCAGGGAAGTTGTGCATAACTGCTCGCTCCTTAAGAACCTTCCTTTGGAGGAGAAGCTAACTTGGCAGCACAGAAAGCTAATGAATAGAATACCACCACAGGAAGATGATCAAGATTCCCGTCAACCGTGATAGGTCATGTCAATAGTAGTTTATTTTGATATGATGTCATGAAAATGGAATATTACCTGTGTCGTTTTCCTTCCCCAAACACCTAAGTCCACATGTACACCAATGTTCAAAGGAAGTCGAGAGTGTCTATAGTAGAGCAATATCAGGGATTCTTATGATGATGGAGTTGTTCTCTACCTCAGTGACACCACTTGTCAATATTCTGCTTCTGACATATTACTATAGTCTTACAAGGTAATACTATCCAAAAATGGAGTTCATGATCTTTATATTATGTCTGACAAGTGCTATGAATCTATAATTACCTCAAAACGAAAGATTTGATTTTAAAGAAGTTTTTAAATGGTGGCCCTAAAACAATCTCTTAATTCTCATGGATTTACAGATGTACTCAGTGCTTCTCATAGTGAACGTATAATTGTGCTCACTGCAGTACTGCGTGAATGAATTCACTGATTCACCTACTCTTATTTGTCTTCTATCCTAAATAATACAGCCATGCAAGTTTCAGAATAAGCATCTCCCTCACCCAATTAGTTGCCAAATTCTGTGATTTATTAAACATTTAATCAGTTCCTACTATATTCCTAACACAGGTCATGTCCAAACATGGCTTCCCAAGCGTGCTTCACTGTGACATTTTAGTTGTCCCTTACTTGTTCTACTATTGACTTCTTTCCCTTTCATGTCAGACTCTATTAACAGAAGTCTATCCAACCTCTCTAGAGAGTCTTTACATCCGGGGACTTAAAAAGCGTAGCAACATAGACAAAGATCTAGCTAAAGAGGAAAGTACTATAGCATTCATGGAGGCTGTGTGACTTTCAGCACTTCTATATCTTTCGGAGGAAGCAAAGCCTGAGTAAGCAGAATTGTACAACACAATTGCCTCATTGTTTTCTGCAGACAAGTAATTGTCTCTAGAGTTAATAGGATGTTATATTTACAGTGCTGTTATGCATATAAAGTGTATATATATATATATATATATATACACACACACACACACACACACACCCACCCACTGACCTAAATCAGAATTGCTTCTTGCCTCTGCTCTTGATAATTCTGGATAGAGAGTCTATGTTGCAGTAGCCCACAATGATGGCAGCTGCAAGTCTCTTGATTTAATAAAAGAGCCAGAAGCAAGGACAGCTAGATGTCGATTTACTGTTAATGAAGAAAGTGCCATGGCTGAACTGACCTTTACTTACCCCGATCCTGTTTTAATTTAGAAAACTTTCATCAGCTTGAAATGGAAAAAAAAACAAAAAAGAAATAAAAGGAAACATAATTTTCTTCTTTGCCCTTTTCTATCCCGGGGGAAGGAATAAAGAAGTAAACAGAGTTGCCTGCTATCAGCTATCACAAAGGGCCGCTTGGCCTTCCTGTGATGTGAACACAGGAGAAATTGAAATTTACAGCCCCGGCAGCACTGCTCCCTCTCCTGAAACAGGCCATCCTGGTCGTGTTTGTTTGCTTTACATGTTCGTTGCATTTCTGCCCATCTAGCTCATTTGGAGAAAGCTCTGTATCACGTGGAGAGCAGAGTTGCAAGACACCAGGGTGGGCGGTCTGGCGCATTAATCGCATCGACATCATTCCCTCTGAAAACACACTTTTCTCAGGTTTTCTCTTGTCTCCTTGCCCTTGCCCTTTGTCTCTTCCCCTCGAATTAATTTACTCATAAACTCACAGAAGCCAGCTGAGCTCACAGGGACAGGCTGGGAACCAGGAAATCGTAAATGTTCCCTTGGAGCGTTCTGCTCACAAACCCGAAGGCACCTGTTTTGCCCGGCATTCAAGAGCGCTTGTTTGGGGGCGTGCTTAAAAAAAAAAAAAAAAAAAAAAAAAAAAGACACCGTGAGCGGTATGAGTAGTGATTGAGAGGCTATGAAGTTAAAATTGTGTGAAATAAAATTACTGCTCCAGCACGCACCAGCTACATAACCTCTCAAAGCCTCTCTTTTCTCGTCTTTAAATGCCTGGAAACCCCAGAGAGATGGGATAGAGAAAATATAATGAATGCAAAGAGAAATATCACAGTATCTAGACCACAGCTTATACTAAATCGAATATTTTAAAAGAGAATTTCTGGGCTAAAATGGGCTTTCAAAGAACCTGCTTACTGTGTTATTCCCGTGGGTGCTCGGGCTCGAAATGGGAACATCTGGAAGAACTAGAGAAAGCTAAGGATCTTTTTTTTTTTTTTAATAAATTTTTATTTTAATGGGGTGACATCAATAAATCAGGGTACATACATTCAAAGAAAACATTTCCAGGTTATCTTGTCATTTAGTTCTGTTGCATACCCATCACCCGAAGAGAGATCGTCCTCTGCCACCCTCCATCCAGTTCTCTCTGTACCCCTCCCCCTCCCCTCCCCCCCCCCCCCCTCCCCCCCCCCCCCCCCCCCCCCCCCCCCCCCCGCAACCACCACACTCCTGTCCATGCCTCTTAGTCTCGCTTCTATGTCCTTGGATGGGAGAAATCTAAGGATCTTTAACTTCTAGTTTCTCATTACCTACTTCTCCCTCAGTATGTCTAATGCTAAAATCCACTTGGAACAGCCCCATCAAGTGTGGCTTCAATCGTCATTTACGTATCTCTGCTGAAAGAGAATCTCCGCTCCTTCAGAAGCCTTGTCCATTTTGAGCAGTTCTGAAAATCTTTCTAGTATCCAAGCGAGGCTGGACCTAGTACATTCTACTCACTGATGCTAATTCAACCCTTGGGGGCCTAGAACACAGATTTAACCTCTCTTCCCATTTGACAGCCTTTTGGATACTTGAAGACACCTACAATGTGTTCCACTGACTTCACTCCTCAAAGGTTGTTTTATAATGCTCCCAAAGTATTAGTCCACAAAACCCAACCTTTTATTTACTTTCCTGATCAAAATGTTCTTACCGAATACATCTCTGTATCTTTATTGTCTGTTCTCTGACAAGTAATCCGTCTTTGAAATTATTCCCTTTTTCCGTTGTAATCACTCCTTCTCTTGACTAGTGAAAACCAATGTTAATTCAGGGAGTGGTATTATCTAGGTTTCCATGAAATAATTTCTACACATTTGAACCCATTTTCCATCTCCTGATAATGCCAGATGCTTCAAGACAAAGACTGTTCCTATTAAACATGAAACTCAAAGGTTTTAAAGTTAAGGCTGGGGTGAGGGGAAGAGCATTCTTGGAAGGAAAACACATTCCTGTGATCATAATCATTTTACAGAGGAGGCCCACGGGGCACCATGAGGTTCCCTGACTTCCATAAATCCCTTCAGTAGTAGTGGCTTCCTCCACGCTGTCCAAGGGCTCCTTGTAACAACAGGGTTTTCCACAGACTTGGTACAGATATTGCAAATCAGAGCTCAGACATAATTTTTTTCCTACCTGATTACCTTTCTTTTGAGATAAAAATAAGCTTTTACATTAAAGTTGTAGCTTTTTAGTCTCATTTAAACATGGGCCTCTTACATTTATGAAGCCACCATTCCACTTTCTGTGGAGCTCAACAGCGCCTGTGCCACAGGGCAGGGATCCCTCCCCCCACGTGACCTGGGTGGCTCCATATGCCTATAAATTTACTATGCTACTCTTTCTATAGGGACACATCATTTTATAAGCATTTTCATTTCTACTTTATTTATTTGAGCCCATGTCAATGCTATGCAATGTATGGGACTGGTGTTAATAAAACGGTGGGGGGGGGGGAGGGAGGGAGAGGGGAAGGGGGAGGGAGAGGGGCACAAAGAAAACCAGATAGAAGGTGACGGAGGACAATCTGACTTTGGGTGATGGGTATGCAACATAATTGAATGACAAGATAACCTGGACATGTTTTCTTTGAACATATGTACCCTGATTTATTGATGTCACCCCGTTAAAATTAATAAAAATTTATATATATAAAAAAGATAGCTAATGTGTTCGGCAGGGACAGGATGGTGTAGCGATGAGTTCTTAATAAAAGTTAGCTATGTTCATAGAACCTGATGTCCTGGTAGATAACGCAGGGACCCTAGCAAGCTGACACTAGCCACACCCACTGCAACTCATATTCCTTTCCTGGATCCAGTTTGTGGAGTATCTCAAAACGAAAGCCTCACTGGGCTGCTAATCAGCAGTCTCTCATCATCAGGCGTCAGATGTGTGCCTTGAACATCTCACCTCATTCCTATATTCCCATATGAGAAATGTGAAAAGTGTTGTATGTACAAGGTAACCCCTGAATCGTATGCTCAGATTAGATTCTGAGTGAGATCAAATATGCTTTTGTGACCTATTAACACTGATTGGTAAAATATATATTTTAAGAATTGGGTAATTGAATGTCATACTTCAGTTGATAAATCACTGGGCATAGGACTGCAGCTAAGATCCTTTTCAAATCTCTCTAAAAGCCTTGAAGAACTGATTAGTCACCCAAGTGCCTGACTTCATTTTTGTGAATCATCAATCTGGAAAATTATTCTGTGCCAAAAATCCAGGCTCTTCATTCATCTCCAAAGCATATAAGTTTTCTAAAGAAGTTATGCATACAGTCATTAGCCTCCTGAGATGTTCAACATTATTAGTCACTAGGGAAATAAAAATAAAAGCTGTAAGATACCACACCCACTAGAATGGCTTTAACTGGAAAGACAGATATTACAAGTTTTGATAAGGAAGTGAAAAAATTGGGATCCTCATACACCACTGAGAATGATACAGCTACTGTGGAAAATTCTAGAAGATTCTCAAAAGGTTAAACAGACTTATGAATATGATCTAAGAATTCCATTGCTTCCTGTATATCAAGAGTATTGAAAACATGTCCACACAAAAACTTGCACTCAACTGTTCTTGGCAGCATTCGTAATAATTTCCAAAGTGTAAAGAACCCAAATGTGTATATCATCTCATGAACTGAGAAATAAAATGTCATATATTTGTACAGTGGAATGTTGTTTGCAGTAAAATCAACTGAATCTCAATACATGCTGAAACTTGGATAAACCTTGAAAACTTTGTCATATATGAAAGAAATTAGTAACAAAAAACACATATTGTGTGATTCCATTGATAGGAGATGTCCAAAATAGGAAATCCATAGAGACAAAAAGCAGATTAATGTTTGCTAGAGCTGTCGGAGGAGGATGGATAGATGTGATTGCTAAATTGTTCTTGTAGTGTGACAAAATTAGATTGTGTTTTAAAATTAAACTGTGACAGTAGTTACAAAACTTTTGAACATACCAAAAAAATTGAATGGTTTCTTTTAAATGGGTAAAATTTATGGGTTGTGAATTAAATCACCATAGAGCTATTAAAATACATTAATAAAATAAAGGTTACAATCTCTTGGCCCAATTCTTCATGTCATTCTTAAGGGGGAACATACATAGTAATAACTCCCGAAGGTCTTTCTAGAGTTCTCTTCCACTCTGGGTCTAGGAAAGTAGACCTGAGTACATTTTCCATTCAAAGAGGGGTTTATTTTCCCCTTCCCTTTATATCCTGTGTCCTATTATATTTCTCATTTCATGACCCCCAAGAGTCTAAGGCACAAAAGATTTAGCTGAAGGTACTACAGACAGATGAATGTAGTTTTATAAATCATGGACAGTAGACACTGTTTTGAATCTACTCTGTGGATGGCATCCTAGAGTCTTGTGTTTAGGAAGCTGTTTTAGCTGCTTGTGCAGAGTGTGTGTTTGTGTGCATGGGCACCTTTTAATACTTGATTCATATATCGAGAATAATAATTATACAAATATTTATTTATTCTTTTAAAGTCAGTACTTTGTAAACAACTACCAAGTACTGAAAATCTGGGATAAATAGGTCCAGTCTGTTTTCAGATAGAAAATACCAACAGTTGGTTACTGTTGATTCTGTGTATGTTGAATCATTAGTGATGTCTGATCGTTTCCCTAATCTAACACTTTTATTTTCTAATAGTCTCTCATTAAAGAATATATTTTGCCATGAAAATTGATTATTTTTTCTTCAAGTCATGGATTTTTTAAAAATTTATTTTATAGACTATGCCAGGTCACACCAATATAAGGTATGATGTATAAAGCTACCTTTGAAAGAGTTAATTAACATATTGGGTTTTAACCATGTTTAGGCTACCAACATAAGTTCCTTTCTCCCCAGCTAGTTGAGATACAAATCCCTCTGAGAAAAGCAAGCATTGAAGTAGAGAAGTTACTGTCCAGTGGGACAAAGAGTATAGGAGGAGAGGTGATGAGATGAAAAAGGGAGGGTGGCATTTTTATTTTTTGAACTGTTGATTTTGCGACAGCTGTGTTCATCTGGCTGGAGATGACAAGCAATCAGACTGA